>NC_091995.1:32837030-32944153 GCF_044704955.1 Pristiophorus japonicus
GCACGCGAACTCTTCATCCAGGGAGCTGGCCCCTGAGCTATCCTTTCCCCTTGGCCTTGCTGCAGCCCCCTTGTCCCCACTGCATCACCCAGTGCAGACGCCTCTACTCAGCTAGCCTTTAACAAATGCCTAGTACCAGTCTCTGAGGTGGTGCCTACGGCTGGCTCAGTGCTTGGGTCCTCCTCCTCTCCTTCCTCACTCTCATGGGGGTGCTCAGGGATATGCTGGTCAACTTCTGACTGATTATCTGAAAGCATAAATGCACAAGACTCGTGTTAAGGTGAGGACAGTGGGGGCAGGAACGGAGCAGGGAAGGCAGACAGTATCAGGAGCTGGAAAGCGATGAAGCTTTCTGGTGTGAGGGGGAACTGGGATGAGAAAAGGAGAGGGGATGAAGATACCGCTATTGCCCCCAGCAGGGTCGACGTCGTTGACGGCCACAGCGCCCACCACCTGCTGCCCAATGAGTCGCAGCACTCGCTCCTCGAGGTCTGAGGCCTAGAGCTGAGGTTCACCCCCGCCTGTCCTCTGCTGCTCCCTCCTATTGTGTGCCGTCTAGGTCTGCAAAAGAAAGAAATGTGTGTGCCTGCCATCGTTGATTAGCTGTGAATTTAGGCAAGGCGCGAGATGAGTATGAGAGTTTGAGTAGTTGCAGATATTTGATGGGTGAGTGGTGAGGGACTGGTGGTTTGCGCAGTGTGCACAGACAGAGCTTTAGATGCTGGTGTGTAGGAGCTGTTGAAGCATGTGCTCACTTTGACTGAGGTCATTAAACTTCTTACGTCACTGAGGCCACATTCCATGAAACTACTGGCCCACACCTCCTGTGCCACTTCCCCCCACATTGCCCTGAAGACCTGGGGCAATGACCTTCTTCCACTTGCCGGGGACAACGCTTCCCTGTTTTGTTCCACTGCCCCCAACCAATTCCTCCAATGTGTCGTCATTAAACCGACGAGCTCTCTCCCTTCGATCTGGATTGGGAGCAGCCATAGCAAGGAGGTCTCTCAGTTGATCTCAGGTTGATTTCAGTTGCAAGAATGCTGAAAATGAGCAGCTGCAGCTTGATAGAACCTCCCCTTTAAGAGCTGGAATGAGCCAATGTGAAGCATTGAAGGATGATTGCTGAATGCAAGTCACCTGAAGTTTGGTAGTGCTCTGGTGGTAGTGCCCCTGCAGCACCCCATTGAGGTCATTAGCGCTTGATTTACCATCCTCCTTCCTTCCTGGGGTGCTAAAGCCCAATTTAGAAGAAGTTCAGATTCCTTTGCTCTTGGCGCTAAATATTCGAAATTTAAAAAGTTAACGCCCCATACGGAGTGCTACTGAATTTCTCCCCGACAATGTTCTCCTTGAGCTGTGGCAGGGAAATTGGTGGGGGAGTGCAGAACAAAGGGGCATAACCTTCAACTTAGAGCTAGGCTTTTCAGGGGTGATGTCAGGAAGCACTTCTTCACACAAATAGTAACTGGGAGTGCGTTACAAGCTGGACTCGAATCGAGGGGTTCAGCTGGTTTATATCATCATCATAGGCAGTCCTTCAAAATCGAGGAAGGCTTGCTTCCACTCTAAAAGTGAGTCCTTAGGTGACTGAACAGTCCAATATGGGAATTACAGTTTCTGTCACGGGTGGGACAGACAATGGTTGAAGGAAAGGGTGGGTGGGATTGGTTTGCCACACGCTCCTTCCGCTGCCTGCGCTTGTTTTCTGCATGCTCTCGGTGACGAGACTCGGTGCTCAGCGCCCTCCCAGATGCACTTCCTCCACTTAGGCCGGTCTTTGGCCAGGGACTCCCAGGTGTCGGTGGGGATGTTGCATTTTATCAAGGAGGCTTTGAGGGTTTCTTTGAAACGTTTCCTCTACCCACTTTGCCGTGTAAGGAGTTCCGAGTAGAGCGCTTGCTTTGGCAGTCTTGTGTCAGGCATGCGAACAATGTGGCCCGCCCAACGGAGCTGGTCGAGTGTGGTCAGTGCTTCGATGCTGGGGATGTTGGCTTGATTGAGGAAGCTAACGTTGGTGTGTCTGTCCTCCCAGGCCAGCGATTTGAGGTGTCTACTGTATATGGTCCATGTCTCTGTGCCATACAGGAGGGCAGGTATCACTACAGTCCTGTAGATCATGAGCT
This sequence comes from Pristiophorus japonicus, assembly GCF_044704955.1. Lineage (NCBI taxonomy): Eukaryota > Metazoa > Chordata > Chondrichthyes > Pristiophoridae > Pristiophorus > Pristiophorus japonicus. The sequence goes on from NC_091995.1 coordinate 32,839,157, forward strand.
TGGTGGCAAATTTGAGGGCCTGATCTTCGAACACTCTTTTCCTCAGGCAGCCCAAGGCTGCGCTGGCGCCCTGGAGGCAGTGTTGAACCTCGGCGTCGATGTTTGCCCTTGCTGATAATAGGCTCCCGAGGTGTGGAAAGTGGTCCACGTTTTCCAGGACCACGCCATGGATCTTGATGACTGGGGGGCAGTGCTGTGTGGCGGGGTCAGGTGTGGAGGACCTTGTCTTATGGATGTTTCGTGTAAGGCCCATGCTTTCTTATGCCTCAGTGAAGATGTTGACTATGTCTTGGAGTTCAGTCTCTGAATGTGCGCAGACGCAAGCATCGTCCGCGTACTGTAGTTTGACAAAAGAGGTTGGGATTGGCCTGGAGACGATGAAGGTTGAACAGGTTCCCACTAGTTCGGTAGTTTAGTTCCACTCCAGCGGGGAGCTTGTTGAGCGTGAGGTGCAGCATCGCAGCGAGGAAGATCGAGAAGAGGGTTGGCGGGATGACACAGCCCTGCTTGACCCCAGTCCGGATATGGATTGGGCCTGTGATGGATCCGTTGGTCAGGATCACGGGTTGCATATTGTCGTGGAGCAAGCGGAAGATGATCCAGGAGATCCAAGAGCTAATAAATTGCAAGCGCAGGGCATTTCTGAACCTAAAACAACAACCCAACTCGGGAGCAGCAAAGCAGCATTACCGACGGCTTAAGGCCAAGATCCAACAAAAAACCCGTGACCTAAAAAACAGGGGGTGGGTGGAGAAAGCGCAGGAGATTCAGCAGCTGGCCGACAGCCATGATGTGCGAGGATTCTTCACCACAGTCAAAGCCACCTACGGCCCAAACACCCAAGGCCCCACCCCACTGTTGGCCAAGAGCGGGGAGACACTCATCAAGAACACCGAGGCAGTCAGGACCCGCTGGAAGGAGCACTTCGAAGATCTCCTTAACCGAGACTCTGCCTTTGACTCGAGTGTCCTCAACTCCATCCCGCAGCATGCGACCCGCCACCACCTCAGTAAAACCCCAGCCCTGCACGAGGTAAAAAAGGCCATCCACCAGCTCAAGAACAACAAGCTAACGGGAGTGGATGGAATCCCCACCGAGACACTAAAGTATGGCGGAGAGGCATGATAGGCACGAATATATGACCTCACCTCTCATCTGGAAGGAGGAGAAAATGTCGGGAGATCTCAGAGATGCAGTGATTGTGACCATCTATAAAAAAGGGGACAAGTCCGACTGCGGCAACGACAGAAGAATCTCCCTGCTATCAGCCACTGGGAAAGTCGTCGCTAGAATCCTCCTCAACCATCTTCTCCCTGTGGCTGAGGAGCTCCGCCCAGAGTCACAGTGTGGATTTCGTCCTCTACGGGGTACAACTAACATGATTTTTACGGCGTGACAACTGCAAAAAAAATACAAGGAACATCACCAACCCTTGTACATGGCCTTCTTTGGCCTTTGACACTGTCGACCTCGAGGGACCAAGGAGCGTCCTCCTCCATTTCAGCTGCCCCCAAATGTTTGTCACCATCCTCTTCCTGGTTTATATATAGAATAATGGATACCTGGGAGTGAGTTACAGACTGGAATCTAATCAAGGAGATCAGGTGGTTTATATATAGAATAACGGATACCTGGGAGTGAGTTACAGACTGGAATCTAATCGAGGGGATCAGGTGGTTTATATATAGAATAACGGATACCTGGGAGTGAGTTACAGGCTGGGATCTAATCGAGGGGTTCAGGTGGTTTATATATAGAATAACGGATACCTGGGAGTGAGTTACAGACTGGAATCTAATCGAGGGGTTCAGGTGGTTTATATATAGAATAATGGGTACCTGGGAGTGAGTTACAGACTGGAATCTAATCGAGGGGTTCAGGTGGTTTATATATAGAATAATGGGTACCTGGGAGTGAGTTACAGACTGGAATCTAATCGAGGGGTTCAGGTGGTTTATATATAGAATAATGGGTACCTGGGAGTGAGTTACAGACTGGAATCTAATCGAGGGGTTCAGGTGGTTTATATATAGAATAACGGATACCTGGGAGTGAGTTACAGATTGGAATCTAATCGAGGGGTTCAGGTGGTTTATATATAGAATAATGGGTACCTGGGAGTGAGTTACAGACTGGAATCTAATCGAGGGGTTCAGGTGGTTTATATATAGAATAATGGATACCTGGGAGTGAGTTACAGACTGGAATCTAATCGAGGGGATCAGGTGGTTTATATATAGAATAATGGATACCTGGGAGTGAGTTACAGACTGGAATCTAATCGAGGGGTTCAGGTGGTTTATATATAGAATAATGGATATCTGGGAGTGAATTACAGGCTGGAATCTAATCGAGGGGATCAGGTGGTTTATATATAGAATAATGGATACCCGGGAGTGATTTGTAAGATATATTCCTGTTACTTGTGCCAGAAACCATTTGCGTGAGGCTGCAGTTTTACCATCTGTCAAGAGTTCTCAGATTACAAGCATTCCTGCAGTTCGTTGAAGGCCGCTCTGTAAAACTGTTGCATGTGTTTGAGTGGCAACTTTTCATGCACAGTTTATTAATATTTATAATCAGTAGAGGGGGGTCAGAGATGGAGGGGAGTTGGGAATCGTAGCTGTGTTCGAGCGACGGTGACTGCTAAAAGCAGGAGGGCCAGCACTACAGCAGTTCTGAAAGCTGCATGGTCTCCGGAGTGAAGTCTCCTTGTTGTGGAAGGTTTCGTTCCTTCAGTAAGCTATTTTCGGTGCATTGAGTAATGCATTTGGTCAAAATGTTTGCCTGTAGTGTCTTCACGTCATCGTTAGCCAGTTTAGAATGATACGCTAACTGGGGCGCTCACGACAGGCCTGTGGATCACCACTCCTCACAGCTCGACTTGGCCCACTGACCTACGACCTAGTTAGGAGAATTCAGGCCAGATGTCGTATTAATAGATGCTAACTGCCTTGGGGAACCAGGCTGCTCATAAAGCACAAGCAAGAAAAGATTACTGAGCGCCTGTTCCCATGTGATTGCCGTGTTCCTGTTCTAATGTGATTCCCGTGTTCCTGTTCCCATGTGATTGCCGTGTCCCTGTTCCCATGTGATTACCATGTTCCCATGTGATTACCGTGTTACCGTGTGATTACCACGTTCCCGTGTGATTACAGTGCTCCTGTTCCCGTGTGATTGCCGTGTCCCTGTTCCCATGTGATTACCATGTTCCCATGTAATTACCATGTTACCGTGTGATTACTGCGTTCCCATGTGATTACCGTGTTACCGTGTGATTACCATGCACCTGTTCCCATATGATTACCGTGTTCCTGTTCCCGTGTAATTACCGTGTACCTGTTCCCATGTAATTGAATTTAGCATCGGTAGTTTTAGTGTCGTGTTCATAAGACATTGGGCCAAAAATTCCAGCCTCTCTGGGATGATGTGCGCACGTACCCGCTGAGGCCTCACAGAAGCCGGTTCTCGGGGCACAATGCGCATGCGCCAAAATCCAGCTATTTGCCCAACTCTTGCTCAGCGAATGTCCTTCAAACTTTTATGCCTGGTAAAAGCAGGTGCATCGCTTACTTTTACCAGCATAACACTTTCAAAACATATAAAAATTAAATTTAATCATTCATTTTTATGTGAAAAATCCTGTCCATTAAGGCAAATTTATTTTTAAATGAATACATTTATTTATTATTAAAACGCATTTTTAAAAATTCCAAAAAATATATATTTTTTCTAAAACATTGAATTGCATTTAATTTCAATTAATTTTAAATATGTGAGCTGCTTTTTTTATTTATTATGCTGTGTTTCTTTTTTTAGGAGGGTTTTTTCATTGATAGTAATGGGAACTCGTAAAAACGGAGTTCCCATTACTATCAATGAGAATACTGCAGGGTGATTGGTGGTCCAGGCTCATGTGACTCCGGCATTTCCATACGTACAGGGAAGTCATCACCCCGTACGCTAAGCAGCGAATCTAAGCCTCGGACCGCAATTGAAGGTGTCTCCGTGACCAGGCACTCTCGGGGGGAAAAAAATCAGGTCGGAGGCATTCGTCCGAAGGAAGCCTCCGAACGCAATTTTTCCCCCATTACAATCCGTCTGCAGTTTTAGGGAGGGAGTCCTGTGATTTTGAACCAGCAACAATGAAGGAACGGCAATATATTTCCAAATCATTAATGATTTAGACGAGGGGATTAAATGTAGTATCTCCACATTTGCGGATGACACTAAGTTGGGTGGCAGTGTGAGCTGCGAGGAAGATGCTATGAGGCTGCAGAGTGACTTGGATAGGTTAGGTGAGTGGGAAAATGCATGGCAGATGAAGTATAATGTGGATAAATGTGAGGTTATCCACTTTGGTGGTAAAAACAGAGAGACAGACTATTATCTAAATGGTGACAGATTAGGAAAAGGGAAGGTGCAACGAGACCTGGGTGTCATGGTACATCAGTCATTGAAGGTTGGCATGCAGGTACAGCAGGCGGTTAAGAAAGCAAATGGCATGTTGGCCTTCATAGCGAGGGGATTTGAGTACAGGGGCAGGGAGGTGTTGCTACAGTTGTACAGGGCCTTGGTGAGGCCACACCTGGAGTATTGTGTACAGTTTTGGTCTCCTAACTTCAGGAAGGACATTCTTGCTATTGAGGGAGTGCAGAGAAGATTCACCAGACTGATTCCCGGGATGGTGGGACTGACCTATCAAGAAAGACTGGATCAACTGGGCTTGTATTCACTGGAGTTCAGAAGAATGAGAGTGGACCTCATAGAAACGTTTAAAATTCTGACGGGTTTAGACAGGTTAGATGCAGGAAGAATGTTCCCAATGTTGGGGAAGTCCAGAACCAGGGGTCACAGTCTAAGGATAAGGGGTAAGCCATTTAGGACCGAGATGAGGAGAAACTTCTTCACCCAGAGAGTGGTGAACCTGTGGAATTCTCTACCACAGAAAGTTGTTGAGGCCAATTCACTAAATATATTCAAAAGGGAGTTAGATGAAGTCCTTACTACTCGGGGGATCAAGGGGTATGGCGAGAAAGAAGGAAGGGGATACTGAAGTTTCATGTTCAGCCATGAACTCATTGAATGGCGGTGCAGGCTAGAAGGGCTGAATGGCCTGCTCCTGCACCTATTTTCTATGTTTCTATGTTTCTAAGTCAGGCTGATGTGCGACTTGCAAGAGGAAAAATTGCAAGTTTGGGAGTTGCGGTCGAAGAAACCTTGGCGAGTTGCTGCAGTGCATGTTGTAGATGGTACACCCTGCAGCCACAGTGGAGGGAGTGAACGTTTGAGGTGGTGGATGCCAATCAAGCGGGGTGCTTTGTACTGGATGGTGTCGAGCTTCTTGAGTGTTGTTCGAGCTGCACCCATCCAAGCAAATGGAGAGTATTCCATCACACTCCTGACTTGTGCCTTCCAGATGGTCGAAAGGCTTTGGGGAGTCAGGAGACGAGACTTAGAAACATAGAAAATAGGTGCAGGAGTATGTCATTCGGCCCTTCAAGCCTGCACCACCATTCAATATGATCATGGCTGGTCATGCAACTTCAGTACCCCATTCCTGCTTTCTCTCCAAACCCTTTGATCCCTTTAGCCGTAAGGGCCACATTTAACTCCCTTTTGAATATAGCGAATGATCTGGCCTCAACAACTTTCTGTAGTAGAGAATTCCACAGGGTCACAATTCTCTGAGTGAAAAAGTTTCTCCTCATCTCGGTCCTAAATGGCTTACCCCTTATCCTTAGACTGTGACTCCTGGCTCTGGACTTCCTCAATATCGGGAACATTCTTCCTGCATCTAACCTGACCATAGAAGGCAAATGGCATGTTGGCCTTCATAGCTAGAGGATTTGAGTATAGGAGCAGGGATGTCTTACTGCAGTTGTACAAGGTCTTGGTGAGGCCACACCTGGAATATTGTGTTCAGTTTTGGTCTCCTAATCTGAGGAAGGACGTTCTTGCTATTGAGGGAGTTCAGCGAAGGTTCACTAGACTGATTCCCGGGATGGCAGGACTGACATATGAGAAGAGACTGGATCGATTGGGCCAGTATTCACTGGAGTTTAGAAGAATGAGAGGGGATCTCATAGAAATATATAAAATTCTGACGGGACTGGACAGGTTAGATGCAGGAAGAATGCTCCCGATGTTGGTGAAATCCAGAACCAGGGGTCACAATCTAAGGATAAGGGGTAAACTGTCATGTTTGTAACTACAATGTAACACCACTGTATTACTGTAAATACTCAACTTAGATGCACACCTTGACCACAGGGGGTGAACTTGTGGGAGACACTCCTTACCTGATCACACAGGTATATAAAGGGAGGTCCCACGCCGGGTCATCACTTCTGGAATCCTGTAATAAAGAGCTAAGGTCACAGAGTGGCCTTGTCCCTGGAATGTGCCTCGTGTGGTTTCATGCTGTAGAGTAAGGACTTTACATTGGCGACGAGAAACGGGAATTCACGACCCACGAGAATGGCCACCGGTAGCACAGAGGAACGGTACTTTGTTGGGGAAGACTGGGACGTTTTTGACGAGAGGCTCCAGCAAAGCTTTGTAACTAAAGACTGGCTGGGGGATGCAGCGGCTAACAAGCGAAGGGCTCATCTCCTGACCAGCTGCGGGCCAGAGACTTACGCACTCATGAAGGACTTACTGGCACCCGAAAAGCCGTCGGACAAAACCTTTGAAGAGCTCAGCAAATTAATCGGGGAGCACCTCAAACTGGCGAGCAGCATACACATGGCTCGACACAGATTCTACACCCACCGACGCCGTGAAGGACAGAGCATACCGGACTTTGTAGCGGACCTCCGGCGTTTGGCCAGCCGCTGTAAATTCACAGACGCCTGCAGGGGGGAGATGCTAAGGGACTTCTTCATCGAGGGTATCGGTCATGTGGGAATTTTTCGCAAGTTAATTGAGACCAAGGACTTGACCTTGGAAGCGGCAGCGTTGTTAGCTCAAACTTTCATGGCGGGGGAGGAAGAGACGGAAATGATTTACGTGCGCAATTCTGCCTCTAACGCGGCGATGGATCAGGGAGCCAATATCATAAATGCGACTCAGAGCCCCGCAGGCAGGCAGGGGCAGTCCGACATTTACCAGGCAGCAATAGACCCCAGAGCAGAGACAATGACAGGCTGAACGGACGTTCACGCCATCACAGTGGACAATGCAGCCCGGGATAGGGCCACTAATAGGGTACTTAAGAGCAGTCAAAGGGACAGTCAGTGCGGAATTCATGGCAATAGTCCCTTTGTCCCCAACAATGGAAATTTTAACTCATGCTGGAGGTGTGGGGGAAAACACGGGTTCTGTGAGGCAGGATGACTTTTGGGGCAAATCGATGGACGCCGAGGTTCAGCGGGTCCATGCGGTGAATATTCACAGTTCATACACCAAAACGCCACAAATGATGATGAGGGTTTTGTTGAACAGCATCCCAGTATGCATGGAGCTGGACACTGGAGCCAGCCAGTCACTCATGGGCGTTCAGCAATTCGAGAAGCTGTGGCCACTCAAAGCCAATAGACCCAAATTAGAACGTATTGAGACACAATTACGGACTTACACCAAGGAAATCATTCCGGTGCTAGGCAGTGCAATGATGGCTGTCACACACAATGGGCTAGTGAACCTGCTGCCACTCTGGATTGTCCCGGGCAATGGTCCCGCTCTGTTGGGGAGGAACTGGTTAGCCGAGATGAACTGGAAATGGGAGGATGTTCACGCCATGTCCTTGGTAGTGCGAAGTTTGTGCTCACAAATCCTACAACAATTCGAGTCACTATTTCAACCAGGCATCGGGACTTTCAAAGGCACCAAAGTGCTGATACATATCACCCCGGACGCCAGGCCAGTGCACCACAAAGCCAGAGCCGTGCCGTATGTGATCCGGGAAAAAATCGAGAGCAAATTGGACAGGCTGTTGCGAGAGGGCATCATCTCAACTGTTGAATTCAGCGACTGGGCGAGCCCCATCGTTCCCGTTCTAAAAGCGGATGGCTCTGTCAGGATCTGTGGCGACTACAAGGCCACCATCAATCGGGTGTCCCTATAAGACCAATACCTGCTCCCAAGAGCGGAGGACCTCTTCGCCACGCTGGCAGGCGGCAAGCTGTTCACCAAGTTGGACCTCACTTCAGTCTATATGACCCAGGAACTGGCCGACGAATCCAAACGACTGACCACCATCACCACGCACAAGGGACTGTTTGCGTATAACAGGTGCCCGTTTGGCATTTTATTTTTCAATGTAACATGGAAAGCCTGCTTAAATCCATTCGTGGAATAATCGTATTCCAGGACGACCTCATCACGGGTCGAGATACCGAGGAACATCTCCACAACCTGGAGGAGGTGCTACGCCAACTGGACCGGGTAGGCCTGCGACACAAGAAGTCTAAATGAGTGTTCTTAGCTCCTGAGGTTGAGTTTCTGGGCAGGAGGGTTTCTGCAGATGGGATTCGGCCCGGAAATTCGACAAGCACCCAGGCCCTGCAACACATTGGAGCTGCGTTCATTCCTGGGACTGTTGAACTATTTCGGGAACTTTCTGCCAAACGTGAGCACTTTGTTGGAGCCGCTACACGTGCTCCTGCGTAAGGGTCGCGATTGGTTTTGGGGGGACTGTCAGGAAGGGCTTTTGATCGGGCGCGAAACCTACTTTGTTCAAACAAATTGTTGACCCTGTACAACCCCTGTAAACGTTTAGTTCTGACATGTGATGCATCATCCTATGGGGTTGGGTGCATGTTGCAGCAGGGTAATGCTGAGGGTCAGCTACAACCTGTGGCTTATGTCTCCAGGTCGCTCTCTCAAGCAGAATGGGGATATGGCATGGTCAAGAAGGAAGTGCTTGCATGTGTCTATGGTGTAAAAAAAATGCATCAGTACCTCTTCGGTAGGAAGTTTGAATTAGAGACGGACCACAAGCCACTCACATCCCTGTTGTCAGACAGCAAGGCTGTCAACGCCAACGCATCAGCTCGCATACAGCGGTGGGCCCTCACGCTAGCTGCTTAAGACTACTCCATCCGGCACCGGCCCGGCACTGAAAACTGCGCTGACGCACTCAGCAGGCTCCCACTGGCCACCACTGAGGGGGCAGCTGAGCAAAGTGCCGAGATGGTCATGGCTGTCGATGCCTTTGACAGCGCAGGTTCCCCCATCACAGCCCGCCAGATCAAAATCTGGACAAACAGAGATCCCTTCCTACCCTTGATTAAGAAATGTGTCCTGACTGGGGATTGGGCATCCGCACACGGAACATGCCCTGAGGAGGTCAGACCGTTCCACAGGCGGTTGGATGAGCTCTCCATCCAAGCCGACTGCCTGCTATGGGAAAGCCGGGTAGTCATGCCCCAGAAGGGCAGGGAGGCATTCATCAGGGAACTCCACAGCGAGCACCCAGGCATTCTGCTGATGAAGGCCATTGCCCGGTCACACGTTTGGTGGCCTGGAATGATTCAGACCTGGAACACTGTGTTCGCAGGTGCACAACCTGTGCCCAGCTGGGTAATGCCCCCAGGGAGGCCCTGCTCAGCCCATGGCCCTGGCCCACCAAGCCATGGTCACGCATCCACGTTGACTACGAGGGCCCGTTCATGGGGAAGATGTTCCTCATTGTAGTAGAAGCGTACTCGAAATGGATCGAGTGCATCATCCTGAATTCATGCACGTCATCCACCACCGTGGAAAACCTACGTGCGATCTTTGCAACCCATGGCTTGCCGCACATCCTGGTTAGTGACAATGGCCTGTGTTTCATGAGCGGTGAATTCCGGGAGTTTATGTCAGGCAATGGCATCAACCACATCAGGACTGCGCTGTTCAAGCCGGCCTCCAATGGCCAGGCAGAACGGGCAGTCCAAATCATTAAGCAAGGTGTACTCAGGATTCAAGGACCCTCCCTATCGCGCTCCTGCTGGCCTATGGATTCCGCCAACACTCGCTCACGGGGGTCCCGCCCGCAGAGCTACTCATGAAACGGACACTCAAAATTCGGTTGTCCCTCATCCACCCAGTCCTGACCGACATAGTTGAGGGCAAGCGCAAGTCACAAAATGAGTACCATGACCGTAATTCAAGGGGGAGATGTAAATAAATAAATTATCCTGTATTCGTCCTCAATCATGCCATGGGGCCCAAATGGCTTGAGGGTATTGTAATTGGCAAAGAGGGGAATAGGGTCATCGTGGTAAAACTCATCAATGGCCAGATATGCCGTAAGCATCTGGACCAAGTAAAAAAAAGGTTCAGCATGGACACGGAGGAACCTGCAGAAGACCATGAGATGAAGCTCACACTACCGGCAATGAATGAGCAACAAGAGCAATCAGAAGAATGTACAGTCCCTGAGGTCAGCCCGGACAGGCCGGAATCACCACAGGTGACAGACACTCACGTCAGTGTCCAACAACCAGAGCCCCAACTGCTGCGCTCCACGAGGGAGCATAGACCACCTGAAAGACTAAACCTATGATCCCAGTAAGACTTTGGGGGGGGAGCGGGGGGGGGAAGGTGATGTCATGTTTATAACTACAATATAACACCACTGTATTACTGTAGATGCACACCTTGAGCACAGGGGGTGAACTTGTGGGAGACAATCCTTACCTGATCACACAGGTATATAAAGGGAGGTCCCACGCAGGGTCATCACTTCTGGAGTCCTGTAATAAAGAGTTAAGGTCACAGAGTGGCCTTGTCCCTGGAATGTGCCGCGTGTGGTTTCATGCTGTAGAGTAAGGACTCTACATAAACTATTTAGGACTGAGATGAGGAGAAACCTCTTCACTCAGGGAGTTGTTAACCTGTGGAATTCTCTACCGCAGAAAGTTGTTGATGCCAGTTCATTAGATGTATTCAAGAGGGAGTTAGATACAGCCCTTATTGGCTAAAGGGATCAAGGGGTATGGAGAGAAAACAGGAAAGGGGTACTGAAGGAATGATCAGCCATGATCTTATTGAATGATGGTGCAGGCTCGAAGGGCCGAATGGCCTACTCCTGCACCTATTTTCTATGTTTCTATGTTTCTATCCCGTCAGAATTTTATATGTTTCTATGAAATCCCCTCTCATTCTTCTAAATTCCAGTGAATATAAGCCTAGTCGATCCAGTCTTTCTTCATATGTCAGTCCTGCCATCCTGGGAATCAGTCTGGTGAACCTTCGCTGCACTCACTCAATAGCAAGAATGTCCTTCCTCAGATTTAGGAGTCCAGAACTGTACACAATATTCCAGGTGTGGCCTCACCAAGGCCCTGTGCAACTGCAGTAAGACCTCCCTGCTCCTATACTCAAATCCTCTCGCTATGAAGACCAACATGCCATTTGCCTTCTTCACCGCCTGCTGTACCTGCATGCCAACTTTCAATGACTGATGTACCATGATACCCAGATCTCGTTGCATCTCCTCTTTTCCTAATCTGTCACCATTCAGATAATATTCTGCCTTCCTGTTTTTGCTATCAAAGAGGATAACCTCACATTTGTCTACATTATACTGCATCTGCCATGCATTTGCCCACTCACCTAACCTGTCCAAGTCACCCTGCAGCCTCTTAGCATCCCCCTCACAGCTCACACTGCCTCCCAGCTAATTGTCATCTACAAACTTGCCTCAGAATACCCAGCCTCTGACCCGCTCTTGTGGCCACAGACCATGGGGAGACTTGCATCAGTGGTCAGCCTATGCACTTTCCAGCGGGGGTGACTGGATAGCGATGACAGAAGGGTTGAGAATCCTGCCTGATCGTTCCATTCTCTAAGCCCAAGCTAATTGAGATGTTCAACTGACAACCCTGGCTGAAGTTTTCTGAATGGGATCTTCTGGTTTGCATGGCTCAGTTACACGATTCAATTGAGCTGCTGCAACAGACTTGAAACTGACTTTCTGGTCCAGTTTTTGAAACGAGCTGCAAATCCTCTGGAACAGGATATTGTGAACACAGTTGGGAACCAAAAAACCTATTGGGGCAATTTTAACCTAACCCATCCAGCAGGATGGGGCACAACGCTGGTTTGACACCCCCATCCGATATTACACTTAGTAGAATGAGGGAGCAGTGGGCACTGTGTTTATCAGTGGGAATAGTAGACCCTGTATGTACATGACGAGGATTAGCAGACCCTGAGTAAATTACAGGGAATAACAGACCCTGAGTGTACATTATGGAGAATACCAGACCCTGTGTGGGGAATACCAGACCCTATGTGTACATTATGGGAAATATCAGACCCTGTGTGTACATTACTGGGAATAGCAGATTCTGTATGTACATTATGGGGAATACCCGACCCTGTGTGTACATTATGGGAAATATCAGACCTGTGCATACATTACTGGGAATAGCAGATTCTGTATGTACATTATGGGGAATATCAGACCCTGTGTGTACATTATGGGAAATATCAGATCTGTGTGTACATTACCAGGAATACCAGACCCTGTATGTACATTATGGGGAATACCCGACCCTGTGTGTACATTATGCCAAATATCAGACCTGTATGTACATTACTGGGAATATCAGACCCTGTGTGTACATTACCAGGAATAGTAGATCCTGTGTGTACATTACAGGGAATACTTGTGTTTACTTAATTCAAGATGCTTCCTAGGCTGGCAGATTCCTAGGGAGCACTTTATTGTACACCTCTATCCATGGCAATCTGCTGACATCCTTTGCCCTTTCTCTCCCAAATCTCCTCGCTCCCACTGTTTAAGTTCACCATGCCCTATTAATGAGTTCATTTTAGTCCTAACCACAAGTCCTCTGAGTTTACTAGCCTCCTATCCTCCCTTAATCTCTCCCTCCATGTAAACTTCCCAACCCATATTCACGGCCAATGCCTCGACCTTGCCATCTCTCGTGGCCTTGCTACTCCCATCGTGTCAATCGCACATGAGGCCATCTCAGACCACTTCCTTGTATCGCTCTCCACCACGGCCCACTTCCCACTCCCAACCATTCTTCCTTCTGTGTCCACTCCCCAGAAAAAGCTCACTTACAACTGCACTTTCAAAATCCCAACTGTCCAGCCTTCGGCCCTCCATTCACCAGGACATTTCTGCAGCCACCGATCTGCTCAATCACACCCCCATCACCACCTTTGATGCCCTAGTCCCCATTAAAACCATCACTCTCTCTCACCCTGGCTGATCCCCCTGGTACAGCCCTCATCTCTGCTCCCTCAAGTCCAAGGAACACAGACTTGAACGGATGTGGCGGACAACTGGTTTAGCTATTCACCGCCAGCTCTAACTAGACCACATAAATCATTATTAGGTCCTGCTTTCGTCTGCCAAAATTGCTCACTATTCCAGGATCATTCTCCGGCTTCTTTTCTCTCCTGGAAACAGTCTTATTAAATCCTTCTCCCTGTTCTCCTCCAACAACATGCAAGGAGCTCACGGACTTTTTTGTCTCTAAGATTGAGACCATCCGTTCAGCGGCCTTTGCCTCTTCCCTTCCTTCCCCTTGCCCACCCGGTCAAACTTCCTTTAAGGTTCCCCCCTGCCCGAGCCCTGATCTCACATCTTTCTCCAGTTTCTCTCCAATCTCTCTTTATGACCTCTCCATGCTCATCTTGTCCATGAGACCCACTTCCTGCTCCCTTGACCCTATTCCCACTAAACTGCTGACCACCCAACTTCCTTTCCTGCCTCCCATGTTAGCTGACATTGTTAACGGTTCTCTCTCCTCAATTACTGTCCCCCTCTCCCTCAAATCTGCCATCATCATCCCATTTCTCAAAAAACTAACCCTTGTCCCCCCGTCGTCCCCCCATCCTTGCACCTCCAACCTCCCTTTCCTCTTCAAAGTCCTTGAACATGTTGTTGCCTCCCAAGTCTGAGCCCAGCTCTCCTAGATCTCCATGCTCGAATCCCTCCAATATAAAAACTGACTGCAGAAGCTTCGACAGATATGTGAAGAGAAAAAGATTAGTGAAGACAAATGTAGGTCCCTTGCAGTCAGATTCAGGTGAATTTATAATGGGGAACAAAGAAATGGCGGACCATTTGAACAAATACTTTGGTTCTGTCTTCACGAAGGAAGACACAAATAACCTTCCAGAAATACTAGGGGACTGAGGGTCTAGTGAAAAGGAGGAACTGAAGGATATCCTTATCAGGCGGGAAATTGTGTTAGGGAAATTGATGGGATTGAAGGCCGATAAATCCCCAGGGCCTGATAGTCTGCATCCCAGAGTACTTAAGGAAGTGGCCATAGAAATAGTGGATGCATTGGTGATCATTTTCCAACAGTCTATCGACTCTGGATCAGTTCCTTTGGACTGGAGGGTAGCTAATGTAACACCACTTTTTAAAAATGGAGGGAGAGAGAAAACGGGGAATTATAGACCGGTTAGCCTGACATCAGTAGTGGGGAAAATGTTGGAATCAATTATTAAAGATGAAATAGCAGCGCATTTGGAAAGCTATGACAGGATCAGTCCAAGTCAGCATGGATTTATGAAAGGGACATCATGCTTGACAAATCTTCTGGAATTTTTTGAGGATGTAACTAGTAGAGTGGACAAGGGAGAACCAGTGGATGTGGTGTATTTGGACTTTCAAAAGGCTTTTGGCAAGGTCCCACACGAGAGATTGTTGTGCGAAATCAAAGCACATGGTATTGGGGGTAATATACTGACGTGGATAGAGAACTGGTTGGCAGACAGGAAGCAGAGAGTCAGGATAAACGGGTCCTTTTCAGAATGGCAGGCAGTGGCTAGTGGAGTGCCGCAGGGCTCAATGCTGGGACCCCAGCTCTTTACAATATACATCAATGATTTAGTTGAAGGAATTGAGTGTAATATCTCCAAGTTTGCAGATGACACTAAACTGGGTGGCGGTGTGAGCTGTGAGGGGGACACTAAGAGGCTGCAGGGTGACTTGGACAGGTTCGGTGAGTGGGCAAATGCATGGCAGATGCAGTATAATGTGGATAAATGTGAGGTTATCCACTTTGGGGACAAAAACGCGAAGACAGAATATTATCTGAATGGCGGCAGATTAGGAAAAGGGGAGGTGCAACGAGACCTGGGTGTCATGGTTCATCAGTCATTGAAGGTTGGCAAGCAGGTACAGCAGGCGGTGAAGAAGGCAAATGGCATGTTGGCCTTCATAGCTAGGGGATTTGAGTATAGGAGCAGGGAGGTCTTACTGCAGTTGTACATGGCCTCGATGAGGCCTCACCTGGAATATTGTGTTCAATTTTGGTCTTCTAATCTGAGGAAGGACGCTCTTGCTATTGAGGGAGTGCAACGAAGGTTCACCAGACTGATTCCCGGGATGGCTGGACTGACATATGAGGAGAGACTGGATTAACTGGGCCCTTATACATTGGAGCTTAGATGGATGGGAGGGGATCTCATAGAATCATATAAGATTCTGACGGGACGGGACAGGTTAGATACGGGTAGAATGCTCCCGATGTTGGGGAAGTCCAGAACCAGGGGACACAGTCTTAGGATAAGGGGTAAGCCATTTAGGACTGAGATGAGGAGAAACCTCTTCACTCAGAGAGTTGCTAACCTGTGGAATTCCTTACCGCAGAGAGTTGTTGGTGCCAGTTCATTGGATCTATTCAAGAGGGAGTTAGATGTAGCCCTTATGGCTAAGGGGATCAAGGGGTATGGAGAGAAAGCAGGAAAGGGGTACTGAGGTCAATGATCAGCCATGGTGGTGCAGGCTC
This sequence comes from Pristiophorus japonicus, assembly GCF_044704955.1. NCBI lineage: Eukaryota > Metazoa > Chordata > Chondrichthyes > Pristiophoridae > Pristiophorus > Pristiophorus japonicus. Next base: position 32,854,870 of record NC_091995.1, read on the forward strand.
AAAGGGCCGAATGGCCTACTCCTGCACCTATTTTCTATGTTTCTATGTTTCTGTGTTTCCAATCAGGTTTCCACCCCTGCCAAAGTACGGAAACGGCTCTTATCAAAGTCACAAATGACATCCTATGTGACTGTGACAAAGGGAAACTATCCCTCCTCATTCTTCTCAAACTGTCTGCAGCCTTTGACATGGTTGACCACTCCATCCTCATCGGACGCCTTTCCACCATCGTCCAGCTGGGTGGGACTACAGTTGCCTGGTTCGATTCTTATCTCAGGGCAGTGAGTTTAGCTACTTGGGCTGACAGTCCTCCGTCTAACCTTTCCTTTCGGACTGTGTTTAGTGCTTTGTCTACCACCGCCCTTCCCGTATGCGGGGTCCCCTGAATATATTTCCGGGACCCATCCACGTTCAGGATCAGCTCGGGGTTTTCAAGGGGAATCTCACTTATGTGTCCCGGTGAGTCCTCCCATTCCTGTGACTGGCACTCATGAGGCTCACCCACGGATAAAAGGCCCTCTGCCGGGTTCTCCCCCGTGTCTCATACAATTTTTACCTCCAATAATCGTAGCAATGGCATCTCCTCCCACTCCTGCATCATTACCTTTGGTGTCCCCCAAGGATCTATCATTGGCCCCCTCCTATTTATCATCTATATGTTGACCCTCAGCGATATCATCCAGAAACACAGCATCACTTTCCACATGTACGCTGACGACCCCCAGCTCGACCTCACTGCCACTTCTCTCGACCCCTCCATGGTCTCTAAATTATCAGACTGCTTGTCCGATATCCAAATTTCCTCCAATTAAATATTGGTAAGACCGAAGCGATTGTCTTTGATCCCCGCTCCATTTCCTAGCCATCGACTCCATCTCTCTCCCTACCATCTGTCTGAGGCTGAACCAGACTGTTTGCAACCTTGGTGTCATAGTTGACCATCAAATGAGTTTCCTACCACTTATCCACGACATCACTTTCCACCTCCGTAACATTACCTACCTCCGCCCCTGCCTCAGCTCATCTGCTGCTGAAACCCTCATCCATGCCTTTGTTACCTCTAGACTTGACTACTCAAACGCACTCCGAGCTGGCCTCCCACATTCCGCCCCACGTAAACTTGAGGTCACCAAAACTTAGCTGCCCATGTCCTTACTCGCACCAAGTCCTGTTCACCCATCACCCCTGTGCTCGGTCAAGCGATGCCTCGATTTTCAAATTCGCATGCCTGTTTTCAAATCCCTCCATGGCCTCGCCCCTACCTATCTTTGTAATCTCCTTCAGCCCCACAATCCCCTGAGATGTCTGCGCTCCTCTAATTCTGGCCTCTGGAGAATCGCTGATTTTAATCGCTCCACCATTGGTGGCGGTGCCTTCAGCTGCCTGAGCCCTAAGCTCTGGAATTCCCTGCCTAAACCTCTCCACCTCGTTACCTCGCTTTTCTCCTTGAAGACACTCCTTAAAACCTACCTCATCTGCCCTACTATCTCCTTGTGTGGCTTGGTGTCAAATTTTGTTTTATAACGCTCCTGTGAAGTGCCTTGGGAAGATTTACTATGTTAAAGGTGCTATGTAAATACAAGTTGTTGTATTGCAAGGAATAGCAGACCCTGTGTGTATATTACAAGAAATAGCAGACCCTGTGTGTACATTACAAGGAATATCAGACCCTGTGTGTACATTACAAGGAATATCAGACCCTGTGTGTACATTACAAGGAATATCAGACCCTGTGTGTATATTACAAGGAATATCAGACCCAGTGTGTACATTACAAGGAATATCAGACCCTGTGTGTATATTACAAGGAATATCAGACCCTGTGTGTACATTACAAGGAATACCAGACCCTGTGTGTACATTACAAGGAATATCAGACCCTGTGTGTATATTACAAGGAATATCAGACCCTGTGTGTACATTACAAGGAATATCAGACCCTGATTGTGTACATTACAAGGAATATCAGACCCTGTGTGTATATTACAAGGAATATCAGACCCTGATTGTGTACATTACAAGGAATATCAGACCCTGTGTGTATATTACAAGGAATAGCAGACCCTGTGTGTACATTACAAGGAATAGCAGACCCTGTGTGTATATTACAAGGAATAGAAGACCATGTGTACATTACAAGGAATATCAGACCCTGTGTGTATATTACAAGGAATAGAAGACCCTGTGTGTACATTACAAGGAATAGCAGACCCTGTGTGTATATTACAAGGAATATCAGACCCTGATTGTGTACATTACAAGGAATATCAGACCCTGTGTGTATATTACAAGGAATAGCAGACCCTGTGTGTACATTACAAGGAATAGCAGACCCTGTGTGTATATTACAAGGAATAGAAGACCGTGTGTACATTACAAGGAATATCAGACCCTGTGTGTACATTACAAGGAATAGCAGACCCTGTGTGTATTTTACAAGGAATAGCAGACCCTGTGTGTATATTATAAGGAATATCAGACCCTGTGTGTACATTACAAGGAATATCAGACCCTGTGTGTATATTACAAGGAATAGCAGACCCTGTGTGTACATTACAAGGAATAGCAGACCCCGTGTGTACATTACAAGGAATATCAGACCTTGTGTGTGCATTACAAGGAATATCAGACCCTGTGTGTACATTACAAGGAATATCAGACCCTGTGTGTCAAAGAATCCTAGAATTTTACGGCGCAGGAAGCCATTCGGTCCATCGTGTCTGTGTCAGCCGCAAAGCAGCTATCCAGCCTAATCCCACTTTCCAGCTCCTGGTCTATATCGTTGTAAGTTACGGCACTTCAAGTGCACACCCAAGTGCTTTTTAAACATAATGAGGGTTTCTGCCTCTAACACCCTTTCAGGTACTGAGTTCCAGACCCTCACAATCCTTGGGATGAAAAAATGTTCTCCTCAAATCCCCGCTAATCCTTCGACCAATTACTTTAAATCTATGCTCCCTGGTTATTCACCTCTCTGCTAATGGCAATAGGTCCTTCCTATCCACTATATAGACCTCTCATAATCTTATCCACCGCAATTAAATCTGTGGGAGTTTGCTGTATGCAAATTGGTTGCCGCATTTCCTACATTACAACAGTGACTACACTCCAAAAGTACTTCATTGGCTGTAAAGCGCTTTGAGATGTCCGGTGGTCGTGAACGCGCTATATAAATCCAAGTCTCTCTTTCTTTCTCCCTTCAGCCTCCTCTATTCCAAAGAAAACAACCCCAGCCTGTCCAATCTTTCCTCATAGCTAAAATTCTCCAGTCCTGGCAACATCCTCGTAAATCTCCTCTGTACCCGCTCCAGTGCAATAATATCTTTCCTGTAAGGTGGTGACCAGAACTGCACGCAGTACTCTAGCTGTGGCCTAACTAGTGTTTTATACAGTTCAAGCATAACCTCCCTGCTCTTGTATTCCATGCCTCGGCTAATAAAGGAAAGCATCCCATATGCCTTCTTAACCACTTAATCTACCTCTCCTGTTACCTTCAGGATCTGTGGACATGCACTCCATGTTCCCTTTGTCCCTCTACACTTCTCAGTGTCCTACCATTTATTGCCTTGCCTTGTTAGCTTTCCCCAAATGCACTACCTCACACTTTTCCGAATTGAATTCCATTTGCCACTGTTCTGCCCACCTGACCAGTCCATCGATATCTTCCTGCAGTCTACAGCTTTCTTCCTCACTATCAACCACACGGCTAATTTTAGTAAGAGTCTGCAAACTTCTTCATCATACCCCATACACTGAAGTCTAAATCATTCATATGTACCGCAAAAAGTAAGGGACCTAGTACTGAGCCCTGCGGAACCCCACTGGAAACAGCCTTCCAGTCACAAAAACACCTGTCATCCATTACCCTTTGCCTCCTGCCTCCGTGCCAATTTTGGATCCAACTTACCACTTTGCTCTGGATCCCACGGGCTTTTACTTTTCTGATAAGTCTGCCATGTGGAACCTTGTCAAAAGCCTTGCCAAGATCCAAATAGACTACATCAAACATACCACTCTCCTTGTGACCGCCTCAAAAAATTCAATCAACTTAGACAGACACAACCTTACCTTACAAATCCGTGCTGACTGTCCTTGATTAATCCGTGCTTTTCTAAATGATGATTAATACTGCCCCTCACAATTTTTTCCAATAATTTGCCCACCACCGAGGTTAGGCTGATGGGCCTGTTATAACATTGTTTATCCCTTTCTCCCTTTTTAAATAACAATACAACATTCGCAGTCCGCCAGTCCTCCGCCACCTCACCTGTAGCCAGAGAGGATTGGAAAATAATGGTCACAGCCTCCACTATCTTCTCCCTTGCTTCTCTTAATAGCCTGGGATACATTTAATCCAGGCTCGGCGAGTTATCTACTTTGAAAAAAGTTAAATCCCTTAATATTTCCTCCCTTGCTATTGTTATCCCATCCACTATTTCACACTCCTCCTCCTTAACTGCAATGTCTGCAGCGTCCCTCTCTTTTGTGAAGACAGACACAAAGTATTCATTAAGAACCATACCCACGTCTTACATCTCTACACACAGATTACATTTATGGTCTCTAATAGGCCCTATTCTTTCTTTAGTTATCTTCTTTCTATTTATGTATTTATAAAACATCTTTGGGGTTTCATTGATTTACTTACCAACATTTTATCATGCACTCTCTTTGCTTTGCTAATTTCACCTCTGTACTTTTTATACTTCACTAGGCTTTCTGTAGTTTGAGCTGTCGGTATCTGACATCAGCTTCCTTTTTTCCTTTATCCTATCCTGTTTACCCCTTGAGATCCAGGGGGCTCTAGATTTGGGAGTCCCAATTGTTTTCTTTGTGGGAACATATTTGCTCTGAACCCTCACTATCTCCTCCTTGAATGCCATCCACTGCTTTGACACTGATTTACCTTCAAGTCGCTGTTTCCAGTCCACTTTTGCTAAATCACATCTCAGCTAGTGTTAAGTCCTGACTCTAATGTACTGACTTACACGAGACACATGCTGAAGTCAAGGTCACTCAGGACCTGCACCTTTAATTCACAGCTCTCCAGTGCTGCACTTGCCTGAGACCTATCTTTATATACCTCAGTGGGACAGGTATGGAGTGTCTCCTGCAAGTGCACCCCTGGTGGTAAGGTATGCTTATTGTTACAGGTCATATCCAGTTACAGTCATGTATAGCATGGTAAGATACAGTTATATACAGTAATGTGAGATACATGACATCACCCTCCCCCAAGGTCTTATTGCCTTTATAGATTCAGTCTTTCAGGTGGTCTGCGCTCTCGCGTGGAGCGTCTTAGTTGTGGTTCAGTTGTTTGCCTTGGTGCCTGTGTTTCGTTCGGTGTGATTTCTGGTATCTCGCCTGGGCTGTCTGTTTCGTTCGGTGTGATTGCTGGTATCTCGCCTGGGCTGTCTGTTTCGTTCGGTGTGATTGCTGGTATCTCGCCTGGGCTGTCTGTTGAGATTGTCCTTTCCTCAGATTGTTCCACCTGTCTGTCCACCAGGTGTGGTGTGAGTTCCACATTGTAGTCTGCCTCTGGTTCTTCAGTGTTATCAGTGAATCTACTTTTTACTTGGTCTACATGCCTCCGGCAGGTTTGGTCGTTGTCCATTACAACCAGTAGCCTGTTTCCCTCTTTGTCTGTTACTGTCCCTGCAAGCCATTTGGGACCCCGGCCATAGTTTAGCACAAACACTTTGTCCCCAATCTCATTCCACCTCCCCCTCGAGTTTCGGTCATGGTACTCAGTTAGCTTTTGACGCTTAGCCTCAACAATTTCATGCATGTCTGGGAGGATTAACGAGAGCCTGGTCTTTAAGGTTCGTTTCATCAATAGTTGCGTGGAGGGATCCCCAGTCAATGAACGCGGACGAGATCTGTATGCCAGCAGCAGTCGCGACAGGCGGCTCTGCAGCGTGGGACGTTGGATTCTGAGCATGCCTTGCTTAATGATCTGCACTGCTCGCTCCACCTGGCCATTGGAGGCCGGCTTGAAAGATGCCGTCTTAACGTGATTTATACCGTGGTCAACTATAAAATCGTGAAATTCTGCGCTGGTGAAGCACGGACCATTATCACTAACCAATATGTCAGGAATGCCGTGCGTTGCAAATATGGTTCTAAGTCTCTCTGCAGTGGTGGAGGTGGTGCTCGAGTTTAAAATGGTGCACGCGACCACGGTTTGGTGGGCCAGGGCCAAGGGCTTAGGGGGGCCTCCCTGGGGGCATTACTGAGTTGGGCACAAATGATGCACCTTCGGACGCAGAGCTCTAAGTCCGCGTCAATGCCAGGCCACCAGACATGAGATCTGGCTATGGCCTTCATAGAACGATCCCCGGGTGCTCGCGATGGAGCTCCCGGACAAATGCCTCCCTGCCTCGTAATGGCATAACTACTCGGCTGCCCCACATCAGGCAGTCTGCCTGCAGTGAGAGTTCATGCATGCGCCTATGGAAAGGTTTGATCTCCTCGGGGCAGGCATCGCGAGCCTCTGCCCAGTCACCGGTTAAAATGCATCTTTTAACTAGAGATAACGTGGGGTCGCTGGTCGTCCAGACTCTGATTTGGCGAGCCGTCATAGGCGAACCTGTGGATTCAAAGGCATTGATTGCCATGACCATCTCGCAGTCCTGTTCGTCGGACCCTTCTGTGGTCACCAGGGGTAGCCTGCTAAGCGCGTCGGCACAGTTGTCTGTGCCTGGTCTTGCCTTATCGTGTAGTCATAAGCCGCCAGCATGAGTGCCCACCGCTGAATGCGCGCCGAGGCGTTGGCGTTGATTGCCTTGCACTCGGAGAGTAGGGACGTGAGGGGTTTGTGGTCGGTTTCTAACGCAAACTTGGCCCCGAAAAGGTATTGGTGCATCTTTTTGACACCGTACACGCACGCGAGCGCCTCCTTCTCAACCATACCGTACCCGCGCTCCACCCGCGAAAGTGACCTGGAGGCATAAGCAACGGACTGCAATTTACCCGCATCATTGACGTGCTGTAAAATGCACCTGACCCCGTACACTGACACATCACACGTAAGGATTAACTTTTTACCTGGGTCAAAAAAGGCTAAAACACTCTTGGAACATAGAAGGTTGCGTGCCTTATTGAAGGCGCGTTCTTGGGAGTCCCCCCAAAACCAATCGCACCCCTTTCTGAGTAGCACGTGGAGAGGCTCCAACAGTGTGCTCAAGTTCTGCATAAAGTTCCCAAAGTAATTGAGTAGCCCGAGAAAGGCGCGCAGTTCTGAGACATTCCGGGGCCTGGGTGTCAGGCGAATCGCTTCGGTTTTGGATTTGGTTGGGCGGATTCCATCAGCGGCAATCCTTCTGCCCAAAAATTCAACCTCCAGCGCGAGAAACAGACACTTGGATTTCTTAACTCTTAGGCCTACCCGATCCAATCGACTTAGTACTTCGTCAAGATTGCGGAGATGAGAGTCGGTGTCCCTTCCCATGATGAGTATGTCATCTTGAAACACAACCGTCCCCGGGATGGACTTGAGCAGACTCTCTGTGTTGTGCTGGAATATAGCAGCTGCTGACCTGATGCCGAATGGGCATCGATTGTACATGAAAAGGCCTCGATGTGTGTTGATGGTGGTGAGTAGCTTAGACTCTTCGGTCAGTTCTTGCGTCATATACGCAGATGTGAGGTCAAGTTTCGAGAAAAGTTTTCCTCCAGCCAACGTGGCAAATAGGTCCTCCACTCTGGGCAGCGAGTATTGGTCCTGTAGGGAGACTCTGTTTATGGTAGACTTGTAATCCCCACAGATTCGCATGGATCCATCAGGCTTCATAACGGGGACGATGGGGCTTGCCCAGTCGCTGAATTCCACGGGAGAAATTATGCCTTCCCGCAGAAGCCGGTCCAGTTCATTTTCAATCTTTTCCCTCATCACATAAGGCACAGCTCTAGCCTTGTGATGGACCGGTCTGGCATTCTGTGTGATGTAGATTCTAACTTTATCCTCTTTGAAGGTGCCCACACCTGGCTGAAAGAGATGTTCAAAACGGCTTAGAACTGTTGAGCAGGAGGTCCGTTCCTCTGACGACATGGCGTGAACATCATCCCATTTCCAATTAAGTTCTGCTAGCCAGCTTCTCCCCAACAGGGCTGGGAGATCCCCGGGGACAATCCACAGGGAAAGTCGGTTCACCATCCCTTTGTGTGTGACCGAGAGCATGGCGTTGCCAAGGACTGGGATGATTTCTTTAGTATTGGTCAAATTGTTGAACGCTCGTGAGGGATTGACTGGCCCCCGTGTCCAGTTCCATGTTGACGCGTATCCCGTTGAGCAGAACCCTCATCATAATTGGAGGCGTCTTGGTGTAACAACAATGGACATTGATCGTGTTAACTCGCTGTACCGCGGCGTCCCGTGCACTATTCCAACCGTCTTCTGGTCTGCTTTCCGACCCTTCCGATTCGTATACCAGCTGAGCTGCTGTTTTTCTGCACATGCGAGCCAGATGCCCTGTGTAGTTGCAGTTTCTGCAAACGGCATGCTGAAATCGACACACCCTGGTTGAGTGCCTTCCCCCACATATCCAACACAGACCGTTTCCATTGTTTCCAAAGGATGAGCTGCGTCTGGCTGATCTCCCTTGAGCTGCTCTCAATCTGTTGTTGATTGCTCACATTGTGTGTTGATGAGGTGTGATCGGCCGTTCATGTGGCCCTTGATTTTGATGGCTTCTGGTGCCACTATCTGCTGTTGAAGGCCTGCTCTCCTGGCTTTGTCTGTGTGTGGGGGTAGCAGTTTGTTTCACAATGTGAACCCCTTGTTCCAATGCCTCGTTGGTTGTCGTACCCGAAATATAGATCAGCCTCGTTTCTTCTTCACCTGCCAAGAACATCTGTGCGACAGTGCTGCTGCCTCTAGAGTCAAGTTTTTGGTCTCTATAAGCTTTTAGAATATGCCTGCGTGGCCTATTCCTTCAATAAAAAAGTCTCTCAGTACTTCTCTCCTTAGTTCATCGGGGAACTCACATGTACTATCTAGCCTCCGAAGTTCCACCACGAAGTCGGGTATGCTTTGGCTCACACAGCTTCTGTAGTTGTAGAACCTGTGTCTGGCCATGTGTAGGCTGCTCGCTGGCTTCAGGTGGTCTCTCACCAGTGTGCTCCACTCCTCAAACAACTTGCTTGCTGGTTTCTCGGGTGCCAGCAGGTCTTTCATTAAAGCGTATGTTTTCGAGCCACAGCTGGTCAAGAGATGGGCTCTTCTCTTGTCTGCCTTATCGTCGCCTAACCAGTCTTTGCTGGAGCCTTTCTATAAAATCATTCCAATTGTCTCCAGCATTGTATTTCTCATCTGAGCTGTTGGTAGCCATTCTGTGATCCCGTAACTCGTCGCCACTGTTAAGTCCTGATTCTAATGTACTGACTTATACGGGACACATGCTGAAGTCAAGGTCACTCAGGACCTGCACCTTTAATTCCAGCTCTCCAGTGCTGCACTTGCCTGAGACCTCCCTTTATATACCTCAGTGGGACAGGTATGGAGTGTCTCCTGCAAGTGCACCCCTGGTGGTAAGGTATGCTTATTGTTACAGGTCATATCCAGTTACAGTCATGTATAGCATGGTAAGATATAGTTATATACAGTAATGTGAGATACATGACAGCTAGGTAGTTAAGAGTCGACCATATTGCTGTGGGTCTGGAGTCACATATAGGCCCGACCGGGTAAGGATGACAGATTTCCTTCCCTAAAGGACATTAGTGAACCAGATGGGTTTTTACTGACACGAGCTTTTTATTCCAGATTGTAACTGATTTTAAATTCCAAAGCTGCTGTGAAGGGATTTGAACTTGTGTCTCGGGCTTGTTAGCCCAGTACTTTGGATTGCGAGTCCAGTAACATAACTACTATGCTATCGTGCCCCATAGTTACACCGAATCTAAAGCACAGAAACAGACCATTCAGTCCAACTGGTCATGCCTGTGTCTATAAGCCACACGGGTCTCCTCCCACTCTAATTACTTTTTCTCACCCTGTCCCCATAGCCCTCTATGCCCTTCACCATAATCACCATTGACAAAAAAAACAGCATACTTCTGCTCTGCAGCTTCCGATGTGATAACCGTTACGGAGGAAATCTATTTTCTAATTAACCTAATTTAGTTATGGAAATGAGTTTTATAATTAGAATAATTCAATAATGTGTTATCCAAAATAGCATAATGGTTACCCTCTTCATGTCTGACACAGTCAGAAGTCTCTGTGTTTGCAGGCTCGCATCTAATTAGCTAAAATTGCTTATTATGCAAACTGGTGCATGCAAATTGAGTCTAATTTGTGCAACATATTAATAAACTGTTTCTATAAATAAGGTGGCAAATGTCCGCCTTCTCTGCGCTCACTGTGAGGACTCGGTTGGAGAAGGCACTGTCTGGTATGAGATTGAATGGACGAGTCCTAGGTTTCCAACCCTGACTGGTGATGAGTTAGTCTATCTCCGCCGTGGTGGTAGCAAGAGGCAACAAAATTGGACTAGGCAACCCTAAGTTATGACAGAGCACAGTCAGTCAGGGCTCCCTCTAATATTGACTGTCTAATGATACTATACTGAAAACTACCAATCTCTGACACTGAGGGCCTCAGGGAACTCTGTATTGATCGACCTGTGACACTGTGGGCCCTGAGGGAACTCTGTGCAACAACAACAGCTTGTATTTATATAGCGCCTTTAAAGCAGTGAAACATCCCTAGGCGCTTCATAGGAGTGTTAAGAGATCAAAATTTGACACCGAGGCATGTAAGTAGAAATGAGTGTCGGTGACCAAAAGCTTGGTCAAAGAGGTAGGTTTTAAGCAGCATCTTGAAGGAGGAAAGATAGGTAGAGAGGCGGAGAGGTTTGGCAGGGAGAGCTTGGGGCCCAGGCAACTGAAGGCACAGCCAGCAATGGTTGAGTGATTATAATCAGGGATGCTCAAGAGGGCAGAATTAGAGGAGCGCAGACATCTCGGGGGGTTGTGGGGCTGGAGGAGATTGCAGAGATAGGGAGGGGCGAGGCCATGGATGGATTTGTAAACAAGGATGAGAATTTTGAAATTGAGGCGTTGCTTAATCGGAAGCCAATGTCGGTCAGCGAGCACAGGGCTGATGGGTGAACAGGATTATACTGATCGATCTGTGACAGTGAGGGCCTGAGGTGTAATGTATTTGCTTCATGTGTTCTTTGCTTAAGAATTCATAGCAACATATTGCTATTAAGAACTAGTTGGTTTATTAACAACGGTTTAACAATCACACCACACATCACCAGTTCATCTACAAGGGTCACAACTGCATGCCTCATTGTGGATGACCAAAACCCAACTGACTGGGGTTTTATTGAGTCTTGTGAACATCACGTGACTGGCGAAGCCACTCACAATGCAACAGCTCTACAAACCTGAGAGCATACTCACAAGTGCATACATTATATGAGGGAACTCTGCCCTAATCGCTCTGTGACACTGAGTTTAATAGAGCTCCCCCTAGTGGACTACTGCTCCACCCAGTGGACTACTGTGGTAATGCAACTACTGATGTAAATAATAAAGGATCATATGACATGGTCACATGATGAGAGTTTCTCTGTTGAGCCATCTTGTGTAGTGTGCTTCTTAGTGATGTTGGAAGAATATATCATATTACCAATGAGGATAGGATTTCCGGAGTCACTCACTGAAAGTTTTGTTATGGGGTGCTGCTCCACCTAGTGGACTACTGCAGTAACATAAGAACATAAGAAATAGGAGCAGAAGCAGGTCATTTGGTCCCTCGAGCCTGCTCCGCCATTCAATAAGATCATGGCTGATCTGAACCTGGTCTCAACTCCACTTGCTCACCCACTCCCCATAACCTGTGACTCCCTTATCATTCAAAAATTTGACAATCTCCACCTTAAATATATTCAATGACCTATCCTCCACAGCTCTCTGGGGAAGAAAATTCCAAAGATTCATGACCCTCTGAGGGAAGAAATTCCTCCTCATTTCTGTTTTAAATGGGTGACTCCTTATTCTGAGACTGTTGTGTATTTAACCCTTTGTAACCTGCATGACACCTGACCACCAGAGGGCCCACCTGTTGGAGTCCCAAGGGATCCCAGCATCCCTTGGGAGCACAGTATATAAGCAGGCCACCCACGAGGTAACTGCACTCTGGAATCTTAATAAAGGAGCTAAGGTCACACTTGCTCATTACACACAGTAGTCAGACTCACCCTTTATTATGAGTATAATAATTGGCGACGAGGTAATGAACAACCGCACAAAAATGCAAAGAACAGTCGGCATCCTGGAGAAGTTCTTAGAAGGGGACGATTGGGAGGCCTTCGTGGAGAGACTCAACCAGTATTTCATGGCCAACGAGCTGGAAGGGGATGAGAATGCTACCAAACGAAGGGCGATCCTTCTAACTGTCTGTGGGGCAACAACCTATGGTCTCATGAAGAATCTCCTGGCCCCGGCAAAACCAACAGAGAAATCCTACGAAGAATTGTGTACGCTGGTCCGGGAGCACCTAAATCCTAAGCAAAACGTTTTGATGGCGAGATATCAGTGCCACACGTGTCAACGATCGGAGAGCCAGGAAGTGGCAAACTACGTCGCCGAACTAAGGCACCTCGCAGGACATTGTGAGTTTGAGGGATTCCGAGAACAAATGCTCAGAGACTTTTTTGTATTGGGTATTGGACATGAGACAATCCTTCGCAAACTGTTGACTGAAGAAACTCCGAATCTAAGTAAAGCCATAAGGACAGCCCAGGCATTTATGTCCACCAGCAACAACACCAAGCAGATTTCGCAGAGTAAAGAAGTTTCGGTCAGTACTGTGCATAAAGTAACGTCGGTTGTGAGCAGAAACGCTCATGGCAGAACGTACACACCGGCTGCTGTGGCCCGACCTCAATTGACACAGAGTCCACCATCAACTGTTAATGCGAGGCAGTTAACACCCTGTTGGCGCTGCGGAGGTGATCATCGGCCCCATCAATGCTGCTTTAAGCACCATGTGCAATGGTTGCAGAACAATGGGACACCTCCAATGAATGTGCAGGCGAGCTGCAAACCCTGCAAACCACCATGATGCAGAGGAATATCGATCTACAGAGGATCAGACTGAATTGGAGACTCGTACTGAGGAGGCAGAAGTGTACGGGGTACACACATTCACTACAAAAGGTCCACCAATAATGTTGAAAGTTGAACTGAACGGCACTCCAGTATCTATGGAGCTAGACAAGGGGGCATGTCAGTCCATAATGAGTAAAAAGACCTTCGACAGGCTGTGGGGAAATAAGGCACACAGGTCCAAGCTCAGCCCCATTCACACCAAACTAAGGACTTACACCAAGGAACTAATCCCTGTAATTGGCAGTGCAGAAGTCAAAGTCTCCTACGACGGAGCAGTACACGAACCCCCACGTTGTTTGACTGAAGCTGGCTGGGAAAAATCCGCTGGAAGTGGGAGGATATCCGAGCGCTTTCGTCCGTCGACAACGCCTCACATACCCAAGTGCTGGGCAAGTTCCCATCGTTGTTCAAGCCAGGCATTGGAAGCTTTTCGGGGGCGAAAGTGCAGATTGATTTGGTTCCCGGTACGCGACCCATCCACCACAAGGCACGGACAGTAATGTACATGATGCATGAAAATGTGGAAATTGAGCTGGACAGGCTGCAACGTGAAGGCATCATCGCACTGGTGAAATTCAACGACTGGGCCAGTCCAATTGTCCCGGTACTCAAGGGGGACGGCATGGTTAAAATTTGTGGGGACTATAAAGTAGGAATTAATCGTTTTTCGCTGCAGGACCAGTACCCGCTACCCAAGGCAGACGACCTATTTGCGCCCCTGGCTGGAGGGAAGACGTTCACCAAGCTGGACCTGACCTCGGCCTACATGACGCAGGAGCTGGAGGAGTCTTTGAAAGGCCTCACCTGCATCAACACGCACAAAGGTCTGTTTATCTACAACCGGTGCCCGTTCGGGATTCGGTCGGCCGCGGCAATCTTCCAACGGAACATGGAGAGCCTGCCAAAGTCGGTTCCTTGCACAGTAGTCTTCCAGGACGACATATTGGTTACAGATCGGGACACCATGGAGCACTCGAAGAATCTGGAGGAGGTTCTTAGTCGGTTGGATCGCATGGGGCTCAGGTTGAAATGCTCGTAGTGTGTTTTCCTGGCACAGGACATCGAATTCTTGGGAAGAAGAATCACGGCAGACGGCATCAGACCCACCGACGCCAAGACAGAGGTCATCAAGAACGCGCCACGACCACAGAACGTGACGGAGCTGCGATCGTTTCTGGGACTCCTTAACTATTTCAGTAATTTCCTACCTGGGTTAAGCACCCTGCTAGAACCCCTACATGTGTTACTGCACAAGGAAGACGACTGGGTATGGGGGAATTCACAAGAGGCTGCCTTTGAGAAAGCCAGAAATCTGTTGTGTTCCAACAAACTGCTTGCCCTATATAATCCATGTAAACGATTAGTGCTAGCTTGCGATGCGTCGTCATACGGGGTCGGGTGTGTGTTACAACAGGCTAATGAATCGGGGATTTTGCAACCGGTCGCTTATGCGTCCAGGAGTTTGTCCAAGGCCGAAAGGGCCGACAGCATGATTGAAAAAGAGGCTCTGGCGTGCATCTACGGGGTTAAAAAAATGCACCAGTACTTGTTTAGCCTCAAGTTTGAGCTTGAAACTGACCACAAGCCGCTCATATTGCTGCTCTCTGAGAGCAAAGGGATTAATACCAATGCCTCTGCCCGCATCCAAAGCTGGGCGCTCACTCATGCTGTCGGCATACAACTAGGTAATCCGCCACAGACCGGACACAGAGAACTGCGCAGATGCTCTCAGTCGGCTGCCATTGCCCACCACCGGGGTGGAAATGGCACAGCCAGCGGACTTAGAAACATAGAAACATAGAAAATAGGTGCAGGAACAGGCCATTCAGCCCTTCTAGCCTGCACCGCCATTCAACGAGTTCATGGCTGAACATGAAACTTCAGTATCCCATTCCTGCTTTCACGCCATACCCCTTAATCCCCCGAGTAGTAAGGACTTCATCTAACTCCCTTTTGAATATATTTAGTGAATTGGCCTCAACTACTTCCTGTGGTAGAGAATTCCACAGGTTCACCACTCTCTGGGTGAAGAAGTTTCTCCTTATCTCGGTCCTAAATGGCTTACCCCTTATCCTTAGACTGTGACCCCTGGTTCTGGACTTCCCCAACATTGGGAACATTCTTCCTGCATCCAACCTGTCCACTTGCTCATGATCTTGGAGGCATTTGAAAATTAGAAGTCCCACGTTACGGCCCGCCAGATCAGGACCTGGACCAGCCAGGATCCTTTACTGTCCTTGGTAAAAAAACTGTGTCCTCCATGGGAGCTGGTCCAGTGTCCCAGTGGAGATGCAGGAGACGATTAAGCTGTTCCACAGACACAAAGACGAGTTGTCCCTGCAGGCAGACTGTCTGTTGTGGGGCAATCGCATGGTCTTACCCAAGAAAAGCAGAGACACATTTATATGTGAACTGCACAGCACCCACCCAGGCATTGTAATGATGAAAGCCATAGCCAGATCTCACATGTGGTGGCCCGGTATCGACTCAGATTTAGAGTCATGCGTGCGCCAGTGCAACACTTGCTCTCAGCTGAGCAATGCACCCAGAGAGGCACCGCTAAGTTTGTGGTCCTGGCCATCCAAATCGTGGTCGAGGATCCATGTAGATTATGCGGTCCATTTCTAGGCAAAATGTTTTTGGTTGTCGTGGACGCTTACTCAAAATGGATTGAATGTACAATAATGTCTGGAAGCACATCCACGGCCACCATTGAAAGCCTATGAGCCATGTTTGCCACGCACGGCTTGCCTGATGTCCTAGTCAGTGACAATGGGCCGTGCTTCACCAGTGCTGAATTCAAGGAATTCATGACCCGCAACGGGATCAAACACATCACATCTGCCCCGTTCAAGCCCGCATCCAACGGCCAGGTAGAATGGGCAGTTCAGACCATCAAGCAAAGCTTGAAATGTGTGTCGGAAGGCTCCCTGCAGACCCGGTTGTCCCGAGTGTTGCTCAGCTACCGCCCCAGACCCCACTCACTCACCGGGGTTCCCCCAGCCGAACTGCTCATGAAAAGGGCGCTTAAAACAAGGCTCTCTCTTGTCCATCCTGATCTCCATGATCGTGTGGAGGGCAAGCGGCATCAACAAAGTGTACCACGACCGCGCAAATCTGTCACGCGATATTGAGATCAATGATCCTGTGTTTGTGCTCAATTATGGACATGGTCCCAAATGGCTCACTGGCACAGTCACAGCCAAAGAGGGGAGTAGGGTGTTTCAGGTCAAACTGACCAATGGACAAATGAACAGAAAACATTTGGACCAAATCAAGTTGCGGTTCACCAACAGCTACGAACAAGCCGAAGAGGACACCACCAACTTTGACCTTCCAACACACACACAAGTGGCAACTGACATCATAGTTGACCACGAAACCGAACTCATCATCCCCAGCAGCTCGGCAAGGCTGGCTGCCCAACAGCCCAGTGAAGAACTGACCAACTCACCCACACCAGCATTTGTACTGAGACGATCGACAAGGGAGCGCAAAGCCCCAGATCGTCTCACCTTGTAAATAAGTGTACTGTTGACTTCACGGGGGAGTGATGTTATGTATTTCACCCTTTGTAACCTGCATGACACCTGACCACCAGAGGGCCCACCTGTTGGAGTCCCAAAGGATCCCAGCATCCCTGGGGAGCATAGTAAATAAGCAGGTCACCCACGAGGTACCTGCACTCTGGAACCTTAATAAAGGAGCTAAGGTCACACTTGCTCATTGCACACAGTACTAGTCTCACCCTTTATTATGAGTGTAATAGAAACTATGCTGCCTAGTTCTAGATTCCCCCACGAGGGGAAATCCTCTCTGCATCTACCCTGTTAAGCCCCCTCAGATATGTTTCAATAAGATCACCTCTCATTCTTCTAAACTCCAATAAGTATAGGCCCAACCTGCTCAACCTTTCTTCATATGACAACCCCTGCATCGCAGGAATCAACCTCGTCAACCTTTTTTGAACTGCCTCCAATTCAAGTATATCCCTCCTTAAATAAGGAGACTAAAACCGTACGCAGTATTCCAGGTGTGGTCTTACCAACGCCATGTACAGTTGGAGCAGGACTTCCCTATTTTTATACTCCATGTCCCTTTCAATAAAGGCCAACATTCCATTTGCCTTCCTGATTACTTGCTGTACCTGAATGCTAACTTTTGGCGTTTCATGTACAAGAACCCCCAGATCCCTCTGTACCACAGCATTTTGTAATCTCTCCCCATTTAAATAATAATTTGCTTTTTTATTTTTCCTGCCAAAGTGGATAACCTCACATTTTACCACATTATACTCCATCTGCCAAATTTTTGTCCACTGACTTAGTCTGTCTTTATCCCTTTGTAGATTCTTTGCATCCTCCTCACCACTTGCTTTCCCACCTATCTTTGTATCATCAGCAGACTTGGCTACATTACACTCAGTCCCTTCATCTAAGTCATTAATATAAATTGTAAATAGTTGAGATCACATCTCATTCTTCTAAACTCTAGAGAACGTTAATGCAACTACTGATGTAAATAATAAAGGATCATGTGTCAAGGTCACATGATGACAGTTTCTGTGTTAAGAGCCATCTTATGTAGTATGTTTCTTTGTGATGTTGTACAAATATGTCACACTGAGGGCCTGAAGGAACTTTGTACTGATTGATCTGTGACACTGTGAGCATGAGGGAACTTTGTACTAAGAACATAAGAACATAAGAAATAGGAGCAGGAGTAGGCCATTCGGCCCCTCGAGCCTGCTCTGCCATTCAATAAGATGAAGGCTGATCTTCTACCTTAACTCCACTTTCCTGCACTGTCCCCATATCTCTGAATTCCCTTAATATCCAAAAATCTGTCAATCTCTGTCTTGAATATACTGAGCCTCCAAATCCCTCTGGGGTAGAGAATTCCAAAGATTCACCACCCTCTGAGTGAAGAAATTTCTCCTCATCTCAGTCCTAAATGGCCGACCCCTTATTCTGAGACTGTGACCCCTGGTTCTAGACTCCCCAGCCAGTAGGAAACATCCTCCCTCCATCTACCCTGTCAAGTCCTGCAAGAAGTTTGTATATTTCAATAAGATCACACCGCGTCGGGAGCGGAGCAGAAGACGGGCAGTGTTCAGTTAAAGGGGGGGGGGCCGTTAGAGCTCTGCAGCTACTTTAGTGACGTCCACCGGGCCACCATGGAGAGCTTCGACTGGGCCAGCGGTCCGGCACCCAAAAGCAG
Organism: Pristiophorus japonicus; assembly: GCF_044704955.1. Classification (NCBI taxonomy): domain Eukaryota; kingdom Metazoa; phylum Chordata; class Chondrichthyes; family Pristiophoridae; genus Pristiophorus; species Pristiophorus japonicus. The sequence goes on from NC_091995.1 coordinate 32,873,215, forward strand.
GTGCTGGGCTGCCTGTTGGCGGCCCGGCCGAACCCGTGGGCACCATTGTCGGGATGACTTCAGAGTCGGCCGACAATTAAAATAAAAATGGCGGCCGCAGCGGTGCGCCCTCCCCTTTACGTGTGGATGCGCCCCCCCCAGCCACTGGCAGCTTCTCGCCGGGAAAAGCTGTCGGGGGCACCAACCGGCGGCAACTCCGCTCCCGCGGGGCAATTTCTCTCACGGGGCGGGAAGGGGTCGGAGCGTGACTGGCGGGCGGGCAAGCGGGCGGGGTGGAAACCTGTTTCCGCCACCCCTGGCCCGGGGGCAATTTCGGATGGGTCAGGCCATCCACCTGCCTCCGGTCGGAAAGGCCTTACTGTCCCATTAATAGATCTGAAGAGGAGGACAAATTCGGCCCCGTTGCCTTTCGGATGAGACGTTAAACCGAGGCCCCGTCTGCTCTCTCGGGTGGACGTAAAAGATCCCATGGCACTGGTTTGAAGTAAAGCAGGGGAGTTCGCTCTTGTGGGACTATAGAGGATGGATCTGTGATTATCAGGTCAGGCAATGGGAACCGAGGATGTTGAATGGAAGTGTGGCATATAGGGCGTGTACAACAGAAGCTGTGGAAGGCAGAAGATGTTCTAAGGGAACTGTGAAATGTACAGGATAGACAGTGACTGCATTTTCCAAAGTACTCCATTGGCTGTAAAGCGCTTTGGGTCGTCCTGAGGTTGTCATTGTAAGGTCTTTCTTTCTTGAAGTCAATGGACCTAAATAACAGGCAGCCGATGTGACACCAGCAGTTGCGGGCACTCCCACAATGCTGTTCGGTTGGGAGTTCCAGGATTTTGACCCAGCAACGAATAAGGCACAGGCGATATATGTCCATATTGGACTTGGAGGTGAATTTGCAGGTGAAGGTGTTCCCATGCGCCTGCTGCCCCAGTTCTTCGAGGTGGTGGAGGTCGTGGATTTGGGAGGTGCTGCCGAAGAAGTCTTAAGGAGCTGCTGCAATGCATCCTGTAGATAGTCCATCTCACTTAGTCAGAAGCAACAACCAATTCCGCTAAATATCCTCGCCATCGATGTGTTCCTTTCCACTACACTTGGATCCGTCAAGTTAGTAAAGAAAGACTTGGATTTATATAGCACCTTTCACCACCACCAGACGTCTCAAAGCACTTCACAGTCAATGAAATACTTTTGAAGTGTAGTCACTGTTGTAATGTAGGAAACGTGGCAGCTAATTTGCGCAGAGCAAGCTCCCACAGACAGCAATGTGATAATGACCAAATAATCTGTTTTTTTGTTATGTTGATTGAGGGATAAATATTGGCCAGGACACCGGGGAGAATCCCCTGCTCTTCTTTGAAATAGTGCTGTGGGATCTTTTGCGTCCACCGGAGAGAGCAGATGGGGCCTCGGTTGAACATGTCATTCGAAAGACAGCACCCTCTCAGCACTACACAGGAGTGTCAGCCAAGATATTTGTGCTCAAGTCCCTGGAGTGGGACTTGAACCCATAACTTTCTGACTCAGAGGCAAGAGTGCTACCCATTGAGCCACAGCTGACACTGTAGCAATGCCCGAGATTGAAGCTTCGGCTCATTTTCCATCAAGTGAAAAGACTGTGTGTACATCTTCTCCAGCAATGGAGTAGAGGCACAGATCAGCCTTGATCTAATTGAATGGCTGAATGGCTTCCTCTTGTTCCTAATGTTGCCTGAAATTCAACTAACATTGAAAATCCTTCTGTGTACCAATGCTTTGATACTTATTTTTCCAAAGCTATTTTCTTCAGTTTCCCATTTCTTACCAAGGCCAGCTGCTGCCAATATCATCAACGTCACAAAGATCCTGAGAAGTGTAAGATAGCAAAGTCTTCCCAACAATCTGGTGTCACGAATCATCAGAATCAGAGCTCCAGTACTCAAGGAACATGAGTGGCAGACGGAATGAATCTGCTCAGTGAGCTTCTAACCACAGCCTCGGCCTAGAAAGGGCCGCACTTTCGGGTCCCTTGTCCCACCCGAATGTGTCGTTAGACTGGCGACTGAGCGTGTGATATCCCCCACACTAAACCAGGCCCGTTTGCTGAAGCCTGGCTCAGTCGGTCACACTCTCCATGTCCAGAAGATTTGAGTCTGTGATCCTCGGGTCAGTGCGGAGAGTGCCCAGCGATGGTTGAAGGAGCTGCTCGTTAAGTGTGCTGTTCTGTAATGTATTTGCTTCATGGGTTCTTTGCTTAAGAATTCATAGCAACATATTTCTATTCAGAACTAGTTGGTTTATTAGCAAAGGTTTAACGATCACACTACACATTACCAGTTCATCCACCAGGCTCACAACCGCATGCCTCATCGTGGATGGCCTAGACCCAACTGACTGGGGTTTTATTGAGTTTTGTGAACATCACGTGACTGACTAAGTCACTCACAATGCTCTATAACAGCTCTCCAACTATTTTGTTGCAATCTGTAAAAACAACAGCTCTACAACTATTTTGTTGTATACTTTAATCAAGTGCCCCCTGATTAAAGGGGGGGGGGGTCACACACCAAAATCTTTTCAGGTGCCCCCTTGTTTTTTTTTTGATTTTTGTTTTTTTAATCTGAGGGTACCAAAACACAAATTATACAAGTGCCCCCTGGCTAAAAGGGGGGAGGCACTAAAACCGACAAACATAGACAAATGAACCTTTAGACAAGTGGGGTGATGATGCACTCCAGTCCCTCCGGTGCCCACCTCTCGCGGAAGGCTGCGAGCGTACCGGTGGACACCGCGTGCTCCATCTCTAAGGACACCCTGGCTCGGATGTACGCGCGGAAGAGAGGCAGGCAGTCGGGCAGAATGACATCCTCGATCGTCCGCTGCCTGGACCGGCTGATGGCCCCCTTGGCCATGCCCAGGAGCAGTCCTACGAGGAGGCCTTCTGACCTGCCCACTCCCCTCCGCACAGGGTGCCCAAAAGTGTGTGACTGAAGTGCAACCAGAATTTGAGGAGCAGCCCCTTCAAATATTGGAAGAGGGGCTGCAACCTCGCACACTCCATAAAAACGTGGAACACGGACTCTTCCAGACTGCAGAAATTACAGGCGGCCTGGGAGCCCGTGAACTGACTTAAAAACTTATTGCACGGGACTGCTCCGTGCAACACCCTCCAGGCCAAGTCCCCAATAAATAGTGGGAGGATTCCCGCGTAGAGTGCACTCCATCGGGGACCCCGCCTCCTCCGGAGAGCAAAATGCTACGCCATGGCGTGTCTGGACGGCAGACGAGGATGGCAACGTGAAGAGTGTGCAAGAGCAGCCCGTACAGGAATCCCCTCCATGCAGAACTGAAAGGCACGGAGGGGATTTATCAATAGCTCTACAAACCTGTGAGCATACTCACAGGTTCATACATTACAGTGTTCAAACTGAGCTCCCTCTGCAGTGATCAGGGAAGGTGTCTTTTTCAACGGATGCCACTAAAATCAGACTAACCTTTTGACCCTTTGCTACCTCCAGACTTGACTATTCCAACGCATGCCTGGCTGCTCTCCCATCTTCCATCCTCTGCAAACTTGAGCTCATACAGGACTCTGCTGCCCCGTGTCCCAACTCGCACCACGCGGTGTTCACCCATCACCCGCCTCGCTGACCGACCAACGCTTCGATTTCAAAATTCTCATCCTTGTTTTCAAATCCGTCCAGGGCCTTCTCCCTCCCTATCTCTGTAACCTCCTCCAACCCTCCAAGATATCTGCGCTCCTCCAATTCTGGCCTCTTGAGCATCCCCGATTTTATTCGCTCCACTACTGGCAGTCGTGCCTTCATCTACCTGGGTCTTAAGCTCTAGAATTCCCTCCCTAAACTTTTCCGCACCTCTAGCTCTCATTCCTCCTTTTCAAGACGCCCCTTAAAGCCTACCTCTGTTTTAATATCTCCTTCTGGGGCTCAGTATCAACTTGTGTCTGATAGCGCTCCTGTGAAGCACCTTGGGATGTTTTGCTACGTTTGAAGGCACTACGTAAATGCGAGCAGGAGTTGTTGAAAGCAGTGACTTTCCATTTCTACACTCAGCAGCTCATGATTTGCCATCCATTCACTATGGAAACGTGACCGGTGCAGAAACAGCAAATCCCAGTCTAAGGGTAGGAGCTCACTGTGGCACCAAATAGATAAAATGGCACAGGTTCGTTGAACCCAGGATAAGATCATAAGAAATAGGAGCTGGAGTGGGCCATTCGGCCCCTCGAGTCTGCTCCGCCATTCAATGAGATCATGGCTGATCTTCGACCTCAACTCCCCTTTCCTGCACATATTCCCTTAATATTCAAAAATCTATCGACCCCTGTCTTGAATATACCCAACGACTGAGCCTCCACACCACTTGGGGGTAGAGAATGCCAAAGATTCCTCCTGGTCTCAGTCCTAAATGGACGACTCCTTATTCTGAGACTAGATCATTCAGAACCAGACAGCATGAATTTAGATGATTCAAAACAGATCTCAGAACAAAGGTTTTTTTGCTCAAAAGAGTTTGAAGTGGTTCGAATATATTTGCCAGATAAAATCGTGGAAGCGGTAGTAAGGGAGTTTAAAATGCTTGGTTGGGTGATTTAAGGCATTAGAGGGATGAGATTCAATCGGTTGAATGGCCTTCTTCTCAGCTCCTGACTACTTACATGTTCTTCATAAAGAACAAATTTGCATTTATATAGCACCAGCTCACATCCTCAGGGAATCTCGAATTGCTGGATTTTTTTCAAACTGCAGTCGCTGCTGCTACATGAGTAAACGTGGCAGCCAATTCTTGCACATTAGGTTCCACACGCAGCAAACAATGGGCCTGAAAATTTGGATTTGGGCGTTGTGGGTTGAGGAATTAACGTCGACCCAGGGCAACACCCCTGCAGCTCTTCTGCAAATAGTGCCGTGGAATCCTTTACATCCACCCCAACTTCTCATTAGGTTTAACATCTCACCCAAAAGACGGCACATCTGACAGTGCAGCACTCCCTCAGTACTGCACTGGGAGGGTCAGCCTGGATTATGTGCTCCAGTCCCTGGAGTGGGACTTGAACCCACAACCTTCTGAGTGCTATTCACTCATCATCATCGTAGGCGGTCCCTCGAATGAGGACGACTTGCTTCCACACCAAAAGGGACGAGTTTGCAGATGTTTCAATGGAGGACCTAATATTCCAGTCCTGAACTCTAGGGTTGGAAGATGCCTGTGTGTGGATTTTTTTTAACGTGTGGTGGCCATTGCACCCCAGCCACCACTAAGCCACGGCTGACACCACTTGTGTCATTATGTGCTAGGTCTATACTGTAGGGGTGGTGGGAGGGTGCGGGAGTTCAACCCACAGCATTCTGTCTCAGAGGAGAGTGCTACCACTGAGCCATGCTGACTCTCTCGCTCTTTCTCTCTCTTTCTTGCTCCCTCTCTTTCTCGCTCTCGCTCCTTTCCGCACTCTCGCTCTTTTTCTCGCTCTCGCTTTTTCTCTCTCTTTCTCTCTCTCGCTCACTCTCGGTCTCTCTCATGCTCTCTCTCTTTCTCTCTCTCTTTCTCTCTCTCGCTCACTCTCGGTCTCTCTCTCATGCTCTCTCTCTTTCTCACTCTCGCTCTCCCATGCTCTTTCGGCTCTCCCTTTCCCTCCCTCTCCCTCTTTTTTTCTCTCTCGCTCTTTTTCACACTCGTGCTCACTCTGTCGCGCTCTCGCTCTCTCACTGTCTCGCTCTCTCTTTCTCTTTCCAACTTCTTTCTCTCCTTCTTCCGTCTCTCCTTCTTCATCCTTTCTCCCGTTTTCTTCTTTCTTGTGTCTTCTTTCTTTCATCTAACCTTACTGGCTCACATCCATGTTTGCTGACATTGCCCACTCATCTCTATCTTCTGGCACCATCCCTTTCTCCTTCAAGCCTGGCACTACCACCACGTCGTTCAAACCCACCCTCAGCCCCCGCACTGTTTCTAACTACCACCCTGTCTCCAATCTCTCCCCGTCTTTTTGGTCCAAATTCCTGGAACATGTCATCACCTTGCAACGGCTTCATTGCCACCCTCATCGTTCCTCATTCCAGATTGTCCCAATCTGGTGTCCACACAAATTCCCAAATGAAATCTTGGATGACCGTGACCACGGATTTCTGTCTCTCTTTGTCTTCTTGGTCTCTCTGCAATCTCAACATTGTCAACCACTCTGTTCTTCTCTAAAGTATCCTTGCCACCATCCACCTCCATGAACCCTGCTCTGTCCCGTCCCAACGCTGAAATGACGCAACCTCCAGTGACTTCTTGTCCTGCGTCCATACGGTCATCTCCAGGATTCTCCAGGTCTTCATCTTTGGCCTGCTCCTCCTCCTCACTTATATGGCTAAAAGGGTTAAGTTAACAGGACAGGCTGCATAGGCTTGTATTTCCTCACGTATAGATGATCTAATTGAGGTGTTTAAGAAGATTAAAGGATGTGACAGGGTAGATGGAGAAAAACTATTTCCTCTGGTGGAGGGAGTCCATAACAAGGGGGCAGAACCTTAAAATTAAACTAGGCCGTTCAGGCGTGATATCAGGAAGCACTTCTTCACACAAAGGCTCGTGGAAATCTGGAACTCTCTCCCCAAAAAGCTGTTGAGGCTGGGAGTACAATTGAACCTATCTAGAATGATAGATTTTTTTGTTGGGTAAGGGTATTGAGGAATATGGAACCAAGCAGGGTAAATGGAGTTAAGATACAGATCAGCCATGATATCATTGAATGGCGGAACATGCTTCAGGGGCTGAATGGTCGCCTCTTGTTTTTAAGCTATCCCTCAACAGTATCTGGAAGCCTCAGTGAGTTTCCACCTTTAAGCTGGTGATGCCTTGTGCCACATCTCCGCCTTTTCCATTGGCCCAAATGCAGCAGCTACACCATCCAAATCCCGCTCCGACACTAAGCTTCGGACCAGGCCAAAATTTGTATCCATCTTAATGTCAGTGATGGGTGGCATGCTGTCTCACTGCAAAATGACCGTGGAGGAAAGTCGCTCTGTCACTCGTAATTCATGGCAACACTCCCCACCCAGGCTCCACCTTCTGTAAGAGGACAATAGGAACATAGGAACTAGAATAGCCCGTCGAGCCTGTTCTGCCATTCCACGAAATCACGGCTGATCTGCGACCTTACTCCATATACCTGCCTTTATCCCATATCCCTTCATACCTCTGGGTAACAAAAATTTATCAATCTCAGATTTAAAATTAATAAATGACCCAGCTTCAATTGCCGTTAGCAGAAGAGAGTTCCAAGCTTCTACCATCCTTTGTGTGTAGAAGTGTTTCCTAAGTCCACTACTGAAAGGCCTGGCTCAAAATTTTAGGTTGTGTTCCTTAGTCCTAGAATCCCCAACCAGCAGAAAAAGTTTCTCTCTACCTCCCCTATCAGTTCCCCTTAATATCTTGAAAACTTCAATCAAATCACCCCTTAACCTTGTAAATTCCAGGAATACAACCCTATAGTTTGTGCAATCTCTCCTCGTAATTTAACTTGGAGTCCAGTTATCATTCTAGTAAATCTACGTACCACTCCCTCTAAGGCCAATTATTTCCTTCCTAAAATGTGGTGCCCAGAACTCAACACAGTACTCCAGGTGTGGTCTAACCAGGGCTTTGTATAGTTGCGTTATGACTTCTACCCCCTTGTATTCTAGTCCTCTAGATATAAAGGCCAGCATCCCATTAGCCTTTTTGATTATTTTTTGTACCTGTCCATGACATTTTAATGATCTATGTACATGGACCCCTAAGACTCTTTGGATCCCCACTGTTTCTAGCTTTTCACCATTTAGACAGTATTCTGGAGCTCCCGTGTAGCCGGCTCACTGGCTTTTAAATGGGAAAACTGTGCGTGCGAGGAATTTTGAATGGGCTTGCACAGCCCGTTAAAGGGGCCGCGTGGTCCCGAATAAAATTGGAGGGAACATTGGTTGTAGGGCTGTCAGACATTAGGGAGATGGGGAGGGGGGCGATGCCATTTAAAAACAAGGCTGAGCCTTTTAAAATCGAGGAGCCAATGGGGGTCAGCGAGCACATGGGTGATGGGTGAATGGAACTTGGTGCGAGTCAGGACACGGGCAGTAGGCTTTTGGATAAACTCAAGTCAGGCAAGTCTACAAAATGGAGTTTGTCATCTATCAGGAGCCTGTCACACAGCGCTATCCTGCAGCTTAAAACAAATCCATTAATTATTCAATCTTGAATTTTAATTAACCCCCCGAACAAGTTCAATGTAAGAACTGTACATGACGCCAGCATGAGCTGAATGATGAAAAAAAGAGACAGTGAAGGACAAGATGACAGCAAGTTTTTTTTTTAAATGAACAAGTCTGCCACAATAAATTAATGGCATAAAGCAGATCAGCTGTAATTTCAAATTAGTGTTCAAGTGTTTGTAGATCTGACAGAAAATAGAACAAGGCTTGAGATAAATACTCCAGCTAGTTGAGGGTAGGAAATATCCAATGATAACAGCTACAGTTACTGAATGATCAAGCATTTTTAGGAACAGGAGGAGGCCATTCAGTCCCTTCAGCCTGTTCCCCCATTCAATTAGATCACGGCTGATCTGTACCTCGTACCCATTTACCTGCTGTAATGTATGCACCTGTGAGTATGCTCACAGGTTTGAAAAGCTGTTGAGTTCTGACTGGCTTAGCCAGTCACGTGATGTTCATAAGACTCAATAAAACCCCGGCCAGTTGGGTTCAGGGGATCCACGATGAGACAGGTGGTTTTGAGCCTGGTGGATGAACTGGTAATGTGTAGTGTGATTGTTAAACCTTTTGCTAATACACCAACTCGTTCTTAATAGCAATGTGTTGCTATGAATTCTTAAACAAAGAACCCACGAAGCAAATACATTACACTCGCCTTTGCTGCATATCCCCTCATCCAACAAAAATCTATCGATCTCAGTCTTGAAAGCTCCAATTGACCCCCAGCATCCACAGTCTTTTATGGGTGAGAGTTCCAGATTTCCCCTGCACTTTTTGTGGAAAAATTGCTTCTGATTTCGCTCCTGAACGGCCGAGCTCTAATTTTAAGGTTATGCCCCCCTCGTCCTTGATTTCGCCACCAGAGGAAATAGTTTCTCCGTATCTACCCTATGAAATCCTTTCTCTGTTTTAAACACCTCGATCAGATCACCCCTTCAATCTCCTAAACTCAAGGGAGAATAAGGCAAGTTTATGAAAACTCTCCTCTTGACACCTTTTATGACCTCAGGATGTCCCAAGGTGCTTTACTGCCAATGAAGTACTTTTCAAAGTGCAGTCACTGTTGTAATGTAGGAAACATGGCAGTCAATTTGGGCACAGCAAGCTCCCACAAACAGCAATGTGATAATGACCAGATAATCTGTTTTAGTGATGTTGATTGAGAGATAAATATTGGCCGGGACACCGGGGTTAACTCCCCTGCTCTTCGAATAGTGCCACGGGATCTTTTACGTCCACCTGAGAGGGAAGACGGGGCCTCGATTTAACATCTCATCTGAAACACAGCACCTCCGACAGTGCAGCACTCCTTCAGCACTGCACTGGAGTGTCAGCCTAGACTATATGCTCAATTCACTGGAGTAGGACTTGACCTTGTGACTCAGAGGTGAGTGTGCTACCCACTGAGCCACGGCTGACGCCTGATGCCAATTGTAGTCTGCTTCTCGCTGCCCGAGCTAACTGCAACATAAAGTGGGGATCAAACCTGAGATCTTACTGGTTCGTATGGCTTAGCACCAGACAGAAACATAGAAACATAGAAAATAGGTGCAGGAGTAGGCCATTCGGCCCTTCTAGCCTGCACCGCCATTCAATGAGTTCATGGCTGAACATGCAACTTCAGTACCCCATTCCTGCTTTCTCACCATACCCCTCGATCCCCCTAGTAGTAAGGACTTCATCCAACTCCTTTTTGAATTTATTTAGTGAATTGGCCTCAACAACTTTCTGTGGTAGAGAATTCCACAGGTTCACCACTCTTTGGGTGAAGAAATTCCTCCTCATCTCGGTCCTAAATGGCTTCCCCCTTATCCTTAGACTGTGTCCCCTGGTTCTGGACTTCCCCAACATTGGGAACATTCTTCCTGCATCTAACCTGTCTAACCCCGTCAGAATTTTAAACGTTTCTATGAGGTCCCCTCTCATTCTTCTGAACTCCAGTGAATACAAGCCCAGTTGATCCAGTCTTTCTTGATAGGTCAGTCCCGCCATCCCGGGAATCAGTCTGGTGAACCTTCGCTGCACTCCCTCAATAGCAAGAATGTCCTTCCTCAGGTTAGGAGACCAAAACTGTACACAATACTCCAGGTGTGGCCTCACCAAGGCCCTGTACAATTGTAGCAACACCTCCCTGCCCCTGTACTCAAATCCCCTCGCTATGAAGGCCAACATGCCATTTGCTTTCTTAACCGCCTGCTGTACCTGCATGCCAACCTTCAATGACTGATGTACCATGACACCCAGGTCTCTTTGCACCTCCCCTTTTCCTAATCTGTCACCATTCAGACAATAGTCTGTCTCTCTGTTTTTACCACCAAAGTGGATAACCTCACATTTATCCACATTATACTTCATCTGCCATGCATTTTCCCACTCACCTAACCTATCCAAGTCGCTCTGCAGCCTCATAGCATCCTCCTCGCAGCTCACACTGCCACCCAACTTAGTGTCATCCGCAAATTTGGAGATACTACCTTTAATCCCCTCGTCTAAATCATTAATGTACAGTGTAAACAGCTGGGGCCCCAGCACAGAACCTTGCGGTACCCCACTAGTCACTGCCTGCCATTCTGAAAAGTACCCATTTACTCCTACTCTTTGCTTCCTGTCTGACAACCAGTTCTCAATCCATGTCAGCACACTACCCCCAATCCCATGTGCTTTAACTTTACACATTAATCTCTTGTGTGGGACCTTGTCGAAAGCCTTCTGAAAGTCCAAATATACCACATCAACTGGTTCTCCCTTGTCCACTCTACTGGAAACATCCTCAAAAAATTCCAGAAGATTTGTCAAGCATGATTTCCCTTTCACAAATCCATGCTGACTTGGACCTATCATATTACCTCTTTCCAAATGCACTGCTATGACATCCTTAATAATTGATTCCATCATTTTACCCACTACCGATGTCAGGCTGACCGGTCTATAATTCCCTGTTTTCTCTCTCCCTCCTTTTTTAAAAAGTGGGGTTACATTGGCTACCCTCCACTCCATAGGAACTGATCCAGAGTCAATGGAATGTTGGAAAATGACTGTCAATGCATCCACTATTTCCAAGGCCACCTCCTTAAGTACTCTGGGATGCAGTCCATCAGGCCCTGGGGATTTATCGGCCTTCAATCCCATCAATTTCCCCAACACAGTTTCCCGACTAATAAGGATTTCCCTCAGTTCCTCCTCCTTACTAGACCCTCCGACCCCTTTTACATCCGGAAGGTTGTTAGTGTCCTCCTCAGTGAATACCGAACCAAAGTACTTGTTCAATTGGTCCGCCATTTCTTTGTTCCCCGTTATGACTTCCCCTGATTCTGACTGCAGGGGACCTACGTTTGTCTTTACTAACCTTTTTCTCTTTACATATCGATAGAAACTTTTGCAAGCAGTGCATTAGCTCACTGAACTCTTGCGTATGGGTTACGGGGGCGGTTGGGGGGGGGGGGGTGACAGGCACATTTGGGATGAAGGGGGTATCATGAATTTTGAGTTTTTCTGTAATTTGTAATTACTGAGGAATTAATAATAAAGTTGCCTTTGTTGTTGTTAAGTCATTCCTGTGAAAAATGCAATAGCTACCTGCATTGACAATTCTACGCAAGAGTGCTTATAGGGTTTTAGTATAAAATTAAATTCTGCTCTGCATGGTTGCATTTTTGTCTGGTTTGTTCGAAGAATGTGCAGTGGAAACATGGGATGTCTGGCATATGGCAGTTTCAAGAAAGATGTCTCATTGTTACTCGAAGTCGTGAAGTGGACTGTCAATTCAATTGGTCTCTTCTTTGATGGCTCTTTGGTCCCCATTGTGTGCCCTTAATAACCCACTGTTCTGCACTGTACGTTCTCATTAGCCCATTGATCTGCATGATATTATCCTGGACATCTCACTGTTTCCTAATCTTGTATCCCTTGATGGCCATCTGGGCTCCACAATGTATCCTTTGTAGATCATTTCATTGTTATATTGTCTGTACATCACAACATTTCTCATTGCAGAGCCTCTGTTCTGCTGATTCGCATTTTACATCCTCTCTAGCATTGCATCTTGTCAAGAAATAGTTACCATTGTCTATCCTGTATATCTCTCAGTTCTCTTCGGATCAAGGGGTATGGAGAGAAAGCGGGAAAGGTGTACTGAGGTGAATGATCAGCCATGATCTTATTGAATGGTGGTGCAGGCTCGAAGGGCCGAATGGCCTACTCCTGCACCTACTTTCTATGTTTCTATGTTTCTAACATCTTTTGCCTTCCACAGCTTCTGTTGTGCACACCATCTATCCCACACTTCCATTCAACATCCTCACTTCCCATTGTTTGCACTGCCTGTCCTGATAACCACAGGTCCATTCTCTATAATCCCAGTCTCACTCTACATTCCCAACAATCCCACAGTTGTCATCATCCATTATCTATAATCTTACTGCTCCCACAATGCATCCTCTACATCACAGTCCCAAAGGGCCTTCTCTATAATATCACAGTCCCATACTACATTCTTACAAAGTTATAAAGTATTTACAGAACAGAAATAAGCAACATGGCCGGTGTTTATGCTCCTCCTACCCTGCTTCATCTCACCCCGGCAACATAACCTTCTATTCCATTCTCCCACATGTGCTTATCTAGCTTCCCCTGAAATGCGTCTATGTTATAAAAACGTAAGAGCAGGAGTAGGCCATTTGACCCCTCGAGCTTGCTCTGCCAATCAATCAGATCATGGCTGATCTGATCATGGACTCAGCTCCACTTCCCTGCCCGCTCCCCATAACCCTTGACTCCTTTATCGCTCAAAAATCTGTCTATCTCCGCCTTAAATATATTCAATGACCCAGCCTCCACAGCTCTCTGAGGCAGAGAATTCCATAGATTTACAACCCTTATTCTAAGACTATGGGCTAGAACCTCCGCATTTTTTTCATGCTTAACGCCCACTTAACGCGCATTTTACCGCTGAAATGACATATAACGGCCATATATCGGCCATTTTGCCACAAAATGGAAACTGACGGGCATTTTTAGGAAACTTATCGTCGAGCGTTACTTATCGCCATGTGCTTAATGTCGGCAAAAATATTACTGTCCGCCCACTTTTTTTGGGCAGAATCATCAGAATGAGCAAAATCAACGCCCATAATATCGCCCAGCGTCACTTTCCGCACGGAATTAACGCCGAGATTCAATAATACCGCCCGCCCACTTTTTTTTGTCAAAAGGAGCACATTTTGCAAACCATCGCCCAGGAGATCGCCCACCATCACTTTCACACCTCGCACATACATTGTCCACAATATCGCTCGCCCAAAAAACGCCCAGAAAAAATGGAACTGTTCTGAATGAAAGCCAGCGTTGTGACTGGCATTTTTAAAAATGCATTCTTACGTGAGGAGCTGATATTTGAACAATTTGCCTGAAAGAGTGTTGATGTGAGTGACAACGCTGACACACTGCTGTGTATGTGCAGCTCAGTTATCAATGGTGCCCATCATCTTGGTGCCAGTTAAAGTTTACGTTGATTGATGTTAAGTTGTATTTAACTCTTTCATGTTAAGGAATCACCAGTGTGTAATGGTGCAGCTATCTGAGACAATACGCAACAAGGTTGATATGTCCTTACTATACAGTATAAATGCACACGAGGCCCATACTTGAGAGAAGGTCACTCTGTGACCAGCTACCTTTATTACCAAGACCTCAAGTGATGAAGGTGGGTGGAGCTTCCCCTTTTATATCTGAAAGTCCAGGTTAGGAGTGTCTCCCACAAGTTCACCCCCTTGTGGTCAATGTTCTCAAGGTGTACAACTTAGGTCAGCTTATACATGGGTTACAATGATAGTTGAATACATGACATCACCTCCCCCCCAAAGTCTTATTGGGATCACAGGTTAAGTCTCTCTGGTGGTTTACGCTCCCTTGTAGAGCGCCTGAGTTGGGGCTCCAGTTGTTGGGCGCTGGCCTGAGTGTCTGCTGTTTGCGGTGCCTCAGGCCTGTCCGGACTGCCCACAGTGACTGGGCTCTCCTCCACTTGGTTCCGGTGTCCGGTCACCTGTGGTGGAGTAAACTCTACGTCGTGTTCTTCCTCTGCTTCTTCTATGGGGTTGCTGAACCTCCTTTTAGTTTGATCTACGTGTTTGCGGCAGATTTGTCCATTGGTAAGTTTAACTACCAAAACCCTATTCCGATTGTCTTTGGCAATCACGGTGCCTGCAAGCCATTTGGGCCCTGCAGTGTAATTAACGACAAAAACAGGGTCATTGGCATCAATCATCGTACCCTCGCATTCCTGTCATGGTAGTCACATTGTGACTGACGCCTGCTCGCAACAATTTCTTTCAAAGTAGGGTGTATAAGGGATAACCTGGTTTTGGGCTTCCTTTTCATTAGCAGCTCTGCGGGTGGAACCCCTGTGAGCGAGTGTGGTCGGGATCTATTGGCCAACAGGAGGCGTGATAAGCGGCTTTGAAGGGAACCCCCTTGGATTCTGAGCATCGCCTGTTTGATTATCTGCACTGCTAGTTCCACCTGGCCTTTTGAGGCCGGCTTGAACGGTGCCGTTCTGACATGGTTGATTCCATTGCCTGCCATGAAGTCCTGGAATTCAGTGCTTGTGAAGCACGGGCCATTGTCGCTGACCAAGACATCCGGTAGACCATGGGCGGCGAACATTGCCCGTAGACTTTCTACCGTGGCAGAGGATGTGCTTGAATTTAAAATGGCACACTCAATCCATTTGGAATAGGTGTCTAGAACAACCAAAAACATTTTTCCCATGAAAGGACCTGCGTAGTCCACATGGATGCGTGACCATGGCTTGGTGGGCCAGGACCAGGGGCTAAGGGGGGCTCTTACCTGGGTGCGTTGCCCAGCTGAGCACATGTGTTGCACCTGTGAACACAAAGTTCCAGGTCTGCATCTATCCCTGGCCACCAAACGTGTGACCTGGCAATTGCCTTCATCATGACAATGCCCGGGTGCTCATTGTGAAATTCTCTGATAAACACCTCTCTGCCCATCTGGGGCATGACTACTCAGTTTCCCCACAATCGGCCTGAATCGAGAGTTCATCCTTGCGCCTATGAAACCGTTTAAATTCCTCAGGGCATGCCCCGTACGTGGCTGCCCAGTCCCCATTCAGGACACATTTCTTAACTAAAGACAGTAGCGGGTCTTTATTTGTCCAGACTTTAATCTGACGGGCTGTCACAGGTGAGCCTTCGCTTTCGAAAGCTTCAACAGCCATGACCATCTCAGCATCATGCTCAGTTGCCCCCTCAGTGGTGGCTAGTGGGAGCCTGCTGAGTGCATCGGCGCAGTTTTCAGTGGCCGGTCTGTGCTGAATTGTGTAGTCATAAGCGGCTAATGTAAGTGCCCACCTCTGTATGCGGGCCGATGCATTCACATTTATGGCCTTGTTGTAATCTCCAGCTCAAATTTCCTGCCAAACAGGTACTGGTGCATTTTTTTTACTGCATATACACATGCTAGTGCTTCCTTTTCTACCATCCCGTAGCCCCTTTCTGCCTGGGACAGACTTCTGGAGGCATAAGCTACAGGCTGTAACTGACCATTGGCATTCACATGCTGCAACACACACCCGACCCCATAGGACGACGCATCGCATTTTAAAACAAGTTTCTTACACGGGTCATATAACGTTAACAGTTTGTTGGAGCATAACAAATTGCGTACTCTATCAAAAGCCCTTTCCTGGTTGTCCCCCCAGACCCAATCACGACCTTTGCATAGGAGCACGTGTAGCGGCTCTAACAGCGTGCTCAATTTGGGAAGAAAGTTACTAAATTGTTCAGGAGCCCCAAACGAACGCAGCTCCGTTGTGTTATGGGGTTCAGGTACTCTTTTGGATCGCTTCCGTTTTGACGCAGTCGGTCTGATCCCGTCTGCTGCTACCCTCCTCCCCAGGAATTCTACCTCTGGAGCCAAGTAGACGCACTTCGCCTTTTTCAGTCGCTGCCCTACCTGGTCCAGTCTGCGTAGCACCTCCTCCAGGTTGTGGAAGTGTTCAGTATCACGACCCGTGATGAGGATGTCGTCTTGAAAAACCACCGTCCTTGGAATCGACTTGAGGAGGCTTTCCATATTTCGCTGAAAGATCGCGGCGGCCGAACAAATCCCGAACGGACATCTGTTGTACTCAAACAACCCCTTGTGTGTCGTGATGGTGGTCAGCTTCTTCGACTCACTCGCCAGCTCCTCGGTCATGTAAGCTGAGGTCAGGTCCAATTTTGAAAAAAGTTTGCCACCGGATAGTGTCACAAAGAGGTCCTCCACTCTCGGTAGCGGGTACTGGTCTTGGAGTGACACCCGATTGATGGTGGCCTTGTAATCGCCGCATATCCTGACCGACCCATCCGCCTTGAGCACCAGCACAATCGGGCTCACCCAGTCACTGAATTCGAATGGCGAGATGATGCCTTCCCTCAGCAGACGGTCCAATTCGCATTCTCACGTACAGCACCACTCTGGCCTTGTGGTGTACTGGCCTGGCGTCCGGGTTTATATGAATCACTACCTTGGCCCCCATGAAAGTGCCAATTCCGGGTTGAATCAATGAGTCAAATTTGTCCAGGACCTGTGAGCATGACATTCGCTCCACAGAAGAAATTGCATTGACATCGCCCCATTTCCAGTTCATGACAGCAAGCCAACTCCTCCCCAGTAGTGCGGGACCGTCCCTACGGGACAATCCAGAGTGGCAACCTGTTCTCCGAATCTTTGTGGGTCACGACTACCGTGGCGCTGCCTAGCACCGGAATGATCTCCTTTGTATATATCCATAGCTGTGCGTCAATTGGCAATAATTTTGGCCTCCTGGCCTTGGACACACACAAACTTTCGAACTGTTTGATACTCATCAGGGACTGGCTGGCCCCCGTGTCTAGCTCCATTAATACTGGGATGCCATTGAGGAGCACCTTCATCATTATCGGTGGCATCCTGGTATATGAACTGTGTATGTGCTCCACATGAACTCGCTGAACTTCAGCTTCCAGCGATTTCCCCAGTATTAATTTGGCCTCGGAGAGCTTACATCAGGCCCATCCTCCTCATACATCAACCTGGCTGCAGGCTTCCTGCACATACGCGCCAAGTGACCGCTGACGTTGCAGTTTCTGCAGGTATATTGCTGAGCCGTTGATGGAAACAAAAGGTCCATTACCAGTCGATCGTCTCTGACTGTCTCTGTAGCTGTCCTGAAGCGCACCATTAACAGGTGTTGATGGCCCCATTACTGGCCGCATTGTCCATTGCGATGGCATGAATCGCCGTTCAGCGAGCCATTGTCTCTGTTGAATTCCCCCTTTGGGTTCGACTACACATGTCCAATTGCCCTTGTCTGCCTAGAGAACTGTGTGCCGCGTTAACAATGTTGACTCGCTGGTCGTTTGCCACATTTGAGCCAAGATTTTTGTCATACATCATTCTGATCTCTTCCTCCCCTGAGAAATGTCTGGGCTATCAGAGCCGCTGCTTCCAAGATCAAGTCTTTGGTCTTAATCAGTTTCCTGAAAATCCCAGCGTGCCCAATGCCCTCAATAAAAAAGTCTCACAGCATCTCCGCTCTGCATGCATCTGGGAATTTACATAGGCTCGCCAGTCGCCGGAGGTCTGCCACGAAGTCTGGAAAGCTTTGCCCTTCTCACCGACGGTGCGTGTAAAACCGGTGTCTCGCCATGTGCATGCTGCTCGCTGGTTTAAAGTGTTCCCCGATCAACTTACTGAGCTCTTCGAACGTCTTGTCCGCCGGCTTCTCTGGTGCTAGAAGGTCCTTCATCAGGGAGTACGTTCTGGATCCACAAACCGTCAGGAGATGAGCCCTCCTTTTGTCGGCCGAATCCTGTCCCAATCATTCCTTAGTGACAAAACTTTGCTGTAGTCTCTCAATAAAGTCATCCCAATCATCACCAACACAGTACCTCTCTTCTGTGCTGTTAGTGGCCATGCTCGCATGGTTTAAATTCCAGTTTCTCGTCGCCAATGATATGTCCTTACTATACAGTATAAATGCACACGAGGCCCATACTTGAGAGAAGGTCACTCTGTTACCTTTATTACCAAGACCTCAAGTGATGAAGGTGGGTGGAGCTTCCCCTTTTATACCTGAAAGTCCAGGCTAGGAGTGTCTCCCACAAGTTCACCCCCTTGTGGTCAATGTTCTCAAGGTGTACAACTTAGGTCAGCTTATTCATGGGTTACAATGATAGTTGAATACATGACAAAGGTTATGTTCAATCACACAAATTTAATACCAACATTGGTCTGAAATCATATGTATCACAGCCAATAACACCCAACCCTGCCCACAACCCACTTTTTCCACCATTGACATCAATCAAATGTTCAACATGTCCAGCAACGCAGAATACAAAGGCAAAGCAGGAGCGTGTTCCCCAGCCCCCATACATTACAACAAATTGCATGCACCCTGATGGAGATATAACACAGCCACCACCTGCGCACATGCACTTCACTTTCCTTCCCCCCTCCCCTTCTTCTCCCCACCTCTACACCTTCCCCATCTCACTCCATGGCGTCTGGCCGAGGAGCTCCTCAGGCGGTGGCTCATTGGGGGGTTGAAGGTAGATGCGGTCGTTGCACGGGTACGAGAGCAGGGGGTGCCGAGGGGGTAACATTCTCTGATGCAGAAGCAGGATCTTGGTCCTTGCTCTCATCTGTTGTTCGCAGTGGTGGTGCAGAACCTAGGGGTGGAGTGCCGCGCTCTGGGAGGCCTGTGGCAGCAGTGTTCCTGGCTATAGCATCTAGGGCTTCTGTCATCCGCGGAATGTACTCGGTCATGGTGGCCAGCTGTCGGGATATGCCCCTCCAATGCTTCAATGAGCTGGTCGTCAATGTCTACAGTCCTCCTGGACAACTGTACCATCTCTCCCTTCAGATATGAGTGGGTATGGCATCTATTGCAATGGTGTAAGCTTTACTCACGTGGCATTACTTGAGGGTCTGCAGATGCGTCCGTGGTTGTCTGGGGATGCTTCCACACGAGTATGAGCACCGCTCCTCCATTTCAGTGATGTCGCTGGGGACTGGTGCCCCCCCCTCCCCCCACCCATTCGCCTCTGCATGGACCTCATCGTCGATAGCTTCTTCTGTAAAAGGTGACAGGACGACATGGCATGAGAACATTGCATGATATCATTGCTAGGTACTGTCACAGAGACTGATACAACACATAATCGACAGATGTAATCATGATTGTTATGAAAATTATCATTCTTTACCTAAAGATGTACACCGTGACCGCAGGCTTTAAGTAAAACATTCCCGGTAACAGTGCAAGACCTCAGATTTGCTGATAGTCACTCATGACTGTTACAAATCACATTATATAAATACATAAGTACATGTAAATCAATGTAATACTCACTCTTGCGGATCCCATAAGGACGTTCCATCGTTTGCGGCATTGGTTGCCCTCACGCACCTCGTTGGTTACCGACGAGACCACCTCAGCTATCTCGGTCCATATCTTCTGATAGGCCTTTGAAGTGGGCTTCCCACGCCCTCCCTGTGTCAAATCACCCCAGCATGACTCGACCTCCTGCAGAAGGGAGGCATTTGCCTCGACCGAGAACATCCTGGCTCTTTTGCGGCCTCCAATATGCTCCTGTCCCATCTCACTGCTCTCTGCAGCGTCAGTCTACACGGCGTGCTGTGATGCCTCCTCATCTCCCTCCATTATGAGGCAAATTTGGACAAATATGTGGCTGGTAACAGCTACTTTTTGTTTCCCTACTTGCTGTGAAGCTCTAAAGTCTCCCTCCTTCCTCCCATAGCAGCCCCACCACACCCAGACACGCCTTCAGTCCCTCTGAGCTCCCTCTCTCTTTGTCTCCTCTTCTGCACATGTCACGATGACCCTTGACCTCCTGAATCACAGGAATTGAGCAATGCCACGCCGTTGCTAAGGACGCCGATACTTTACGGCAGAAGGTCAAAAAAATGTAACGCTACCGCCCATTTTATATCATTCGCGGTAACACCCATTTTCAAAAATGGAGACTAGATGCTTTGAGAATGTGCGAGAAGCTGCTGATCTGAAAACCCTTTTTTAATGCCCATGCCGTAAATATCGCCCATTTTTGGGCAATAACCACAAAAGTGAAGGTTCTAGCCAGGTGTCCCCTAGTTTTAGTTTCCGCTACGAGTGGGAATATCCTCTCTGCATCCAGCTTGTCGAGCCCCCTCATTATCTTACAAGTTTCAATAAGATCACCTCTCATTCTTCAGAACTCCAATGTGTATAGGCCCAACCTACTCAACCTATCCTCATAAGTCAACCCCCTCATTCTGGAATCAACCTAGCGAACCTTCAATGAACAGCCTCCAATGCAAGTATATCCTTCCTTAAATACGGAGACCAAAACTGTACGCAGTACTCTAGGTGTGGCCTCACCAATACCCTGTACAGTTGTAGCAGGAGTTCTCTGCTTTTATACTCTATCCCCCTTGCAATAAAGGCCAACATTCCATCTGCCTTCCTGTACCTGCAAGCTAACTTTTTGTGTTTCATGCACAAGGACCCCCAGGTCTCTCTGTACTGCAGCACTTTGCAATTTTTCTCCATTTAAATTATAATTTGCTTTTCTATTATTTCTGCCAAAGTGGATAACCTCACATTTTCCCACATTATACTCCATCTGCCAACTCACTGAGCCTGTCTATATCCGTTTGCAGATTTTTTGTGCCCTGCTCACAATTTGCTTTCCCACCCATCTTTGTATCATCAGCAAACTTGGCTACATTACACTCGGTCCCTTCATCCAAGTTATTAATATAGATTGTAAATAGTTGAGTACCCAGGACCGATCCCTGTGGCACCAAACTAGTCAGTTTGCCAACCGGAAAATGACCCATTTATCCCGACTCTCTGTTTTCTGTCAGTTAACCAATCCTCTATGCTAATATATTACCCCCAACCCCGTGAGCTTTTATCTTGTGCAGTAACCTTTTACGTGGCACCTTATCGAATGCCTTCTGGAAATCCAAATACACCACATCCACTGGTTCCCCCTTATCCACCCTGCTCATTACATCCTCAAAGAACTCCAGCAAATTTGTCAAACATGACTTCCCTTTCATAAAACCATGCTGACTCTGCTTGATTGAATCATGCTTTACCAAAGGGTTTGTTAGGTTAGACGTAGAGACTCCTTGTGGTAGTGTGTTCCACATTCTCACCACTCTCTGGGTAAAGGAGTTTCTCCTGAATTCCCTATTGGATTTATTAGTGACAATCTTATAGTTAGAGTTCCTAGTTCTGGTCTCTCCCACAAGTGGAAACATTCTCTCTACATCTACCCTAACAAACCCTTTCATAATCTTAAAGATCTCTATTGGATCACTCTTCAGTTTTCTCTTTTCTAGAGAAAAAAGCCACAGCCTATTCAATCTTTCCTAATAGTTATATTCTCTCAGTTCTGGTATGATTCTAAGTTCCATAATAAATTTCTATAATATCACATCCCATAATGCATTCTCTACAATATCACAGCCCCGTAATATATTCTCCCTATTCCCACACTTCCCATTGTAAATTCTCCCTATTCCCACACGTCCCATTGTAAATTCTCCCTATTCCCACACTTCCCATTGTAAATTCTCCCTATTTCCACACTTCCCATTGTAAATTCTCCCTATTCCCACACGTCCCATTGTAAATTCTCCCGATTCCCACACTTCCCATTGTAAATTCTCCCTATTCCCACACGTCCCATTGTAAATTCTCCCGATTCCCACACTTCCCATTGTACAAACTTTTGATGTCGCTCTTTGTGCTACTATTGATGGTCTTGTGTTGCACACGTTCTCGCTGAGGAATGTTCTGAGTTGGGAATGGTCCATTTGAAGAGATTCTGTAACTGCAGGTGCATTGAACCTTGCAATTGGCTGTACTTCAGGTCAATGCCAATGAGATGCTTTGCTGCTTAAAATATAATTGTTTTGTCATTCTATATTGTCAATTTACACATCTGTTTATAAAAGGGGAACAAATGTATGTGACTAAATGCTGTATGAGATTTCATTCCGTGAACATTGATTTTCTTGTTTTATTTCCATATGCCTTGTAAATTGAGTCACCTTATGAAAGGGCTTCCTTGAGTAATTTGAAAATAGGCCAAATTCACAAACAGGGAAATCCCGTAACAGCATTAATTACAAATATAAGCAAAACGTTTAGGGGAGAAATTTGCGTCATTAGCGCCTCTCGTTAGTGCCCCCAGGATGAAGTCATCACCGAGTGCAGCGAACCGTTTTTGCCCTGGAGCGGAAATTCGTTAGCGCCCCGTGAGGTTGCCGCGGGCGATGTCCACACCAGCTTCGCGGATCGCGAACCGGGCTTGAGTCCGCTCGCAGGGCGAAATTTAAAGGGGAGGTGCGGCGCCGCCATTTAAAAAAAATGACCAACTTACCGGTCGCGGCCTTGCCCTCTTGAAATCGCGGGGTCCGTGCTGCGATGTTGCAGGCCGGTACTCCACTTCTGTGCCGAGCTACTGCCACAGCACCCCGACCCCCAGTGGTGTGGTCGGTGGCCCCTTCTCCCCAATGCAGAGTCCGCAGCGTGCACTCCCCTTAAATGGAACGGGGGGTGGGCCTGTGTTCCCGGCAACGCTATGCGGCTCTCCCCATAGCGCTGGAAAATTCCTACAGTTAGCATCTCAATCCTGCCCCCGAGAAGAAGTGGAGAGCGAGACATTGCGGGTGGTAAGCCCAATTTAGCTGCTGGTGTGGTACTGAATTTCGACGCCTTAGGATCTCCCCATGTCCATTCCACCTGAATATATATATGTAATGGCAAAAGTGTGGCATTTTCAGATTTCATTGAGGGGTGAGCAACAACTTAACTGAATGAAAATATCTTTTAGCTTCTTTCATAGTGCCATGGTAGAGGATGGGGTTCACGTCAACCATTGCACACACGGCCACTGCCCGACATAAGCAGGCCAGGTAGAGAGAGATAACCACAAGACACCAGATAGCTAGGGCTCGCCAACTATAAGTTGGTCGTGTCCCTGGAGGTTTCATCACATGGATCCTTGCCTCCAACCATCCCACCCAGTGAAATAGCTTTTAGTCCCTCCCCTTCTCCCTCCACCTTTGCCATCTCCAATATTTTTATAATTAATAAACAACCGTCTTGCAGCAGTGTCCTGGGGATTAACCTGTAATTATTGGACACTGCAGGACAATTCGCAGAGGGTTTGCAACCCTAAAAAGTGGGGAAGCATATCGGAGCGAGAAGCTGCTCGAGGCCACACACATGTGGTCAGTTAATGGCCCAGGGGACAGTCTTTGTGCAAATGGCCCTACCTGCTCCCTCAATGAGAAAATACCCAGTCAGGATCTGGTCTCCAACAGGTGAATTTGATTCGAAATGCCGCACGAGCCCCAGTGGAGTGTGCTGGGGCATCCCGATGTAATATAATCAGTCACGAGCCCTAGCAGATTATGCTGTGATCTCCCTGGTGTAATATAATCACACACAGGCCCAGTAGATTGTGCTGGGCGATCCCTGGTGTAATATAATCACACACAGGCCCCAGTAGATTGTGCTGTGATCTCCCTGGTGTAATATAATCACACACAGGCCCAGTAGATTGTGCTGGGGAACCTCCCTGGTGTAATATAATCACACACAGACCCAGTAGATTGTGCTGGGTAATCTCCCTGGTGTAATATAATCACACACAGGCCCCAGTAGATTGTGCTGGGCGATCCCCCCTGGTGTAATATAATCACACATGGGTCCCAGTATTTAAGATTAAGATAACAGGTCACACACAAATGGTCTTAGGAGTCATAAGGCATTTTGCTCAGGGAGCGGTAGTTCAACTATAGTCAAATACAACACACAATCAGGATAGACATCATAGACATATGACCGTGACAAGTAACTGGTATTAGTCCCGAACAGATCTTCTCTGCACCGTATGTCCTGAAACACCTTCGAGATCTTTCTTTTATTCTCTTTTTAGGGGTGGGCCTGGTGTAGGATATTAGCAGGACCAGTTAACCTATGATATGTCGGGTTCCTTGTCTCAACTCTTGGGTGAAACCCTCCTCTTCACATTTATCCTACCAAGGTTGGAGTCAGACATGTCATGCTTGGTTTTCAGATGTTTGGAGCTGCCTACTATCAGTTATTTATGTTCATGCGGGTTAAGTCGCTTTAGTTATTGTACCATGGAATGAATCATTCAATTCTAACAGCAGTCTGAAGCGACTTTTTGGTCTCAAGCTATTTCTTTCAATTCACGATTTCTTACAAGTAGACTATGCTGTGATCTCCCTGGTGTAATATAACCACACACAGGACCAGTAGATTGTGCTGGGGAACCTCCCTGGTGTAATATAACCACACACAGGACCAGTAGATTGTGCTGGGGGGTTCCCTGGGCTCATGTGATCACTCACAGGTCTCGAAGGTTGTGCTGGGTAATCTCCCTGGTGTAATATATCTACACACAGGACCAGTAGATTGTGCTGGGGAACCTCCCTGGTGTAATATAACCACACACAGGACCAGTAGATTGTGCTGGGGAACCTCCCTGGTGTAATATAACCACACACAGGACCAGTAGATTGTGCTGGGGGTTCCCTGGGCTCATGTGATCACTCACAGGTCTCGAAGGTTGTGCTGGGGAACCTCCCTGGTGTAATATAACCACACACAGGACCAGTAGATTGTGCTGGGGAACCTCCTTGGTGTAATATAACCACACACAGGACCAGTAGATTGTGCTGGGGGTTCCCTGGGCTCATGTGATCACTCACAGGTCTCGAAGGTTGTGCTGGGTAATCTCCCTGGTGTAATATATCTACATACAGGACCAGTAGATTGTGCTGGGGAACCTCCCTGGTGTAATATAACCACACACAGGACCAGTAGATTGTGCTGGGGGACCTCCCTGGTGTAATATAACCACACACAGGACCAGTAGATTGTGCTGGGGGTTCCCTGGGCTCATGTGATCACTCACAGGTCTCGAAGGTTGTGCTGGGGAACCTCCCTGGTGTAATATAACCACACACAGGACCAGTAGATTGTGCTGGGGGTTCCCTGGGCTCATGTGATCACTCACAGGTCTCGAAGGTTGTGCTGGGTAATCTCCCTGGTGTAATATAACCACACACAGGACCAGTAGATTGTGCTGGGGGTTCCCTGGGCTCATGTGATCACTCACAGGTCTCGAAGGTTGTGCTGGGTAATCTCCCTGGTGTAATATAACCACACACAGGACCAGTAGATTGTGCTGGGGGTTCCCTGGGCTCATGTGATCACTCACAGGTCTCGAAGGTTGTGCTGCCGTCTCCAGCGATTAGGAGATGATCGACAGTTGCCCTTGCGTATTCCTCGGCTCTTGTTTTTGCTCTACGTTCTCCTGTATTTCCCATCCTAATTCTTCTCTTTCCCCTTTCTCTCGCCCGTTGTAGGCCGGTCGCCACCACGTGTCCTCCAGCCAGGAGGGTGGGACGGTTTGGGCCGCGGGATCCTTCATAACCGGCATCAACGCTGCTCCGTGATTGCTCGTCCAGAGGCACAATACAAGTGGGGTGAGTCTGTCTGTTGTCCCCCCCCTCTCTCTAACACCACCTCCTCCCTCCTGTTCTCTCTTTCCTCCAACCCTTTTATTCCTCTCTTCCCCCCCCTCATCTCCTCCACTGGCACTGGGACGATTATTATCATTCCCTGTCTTTTCCAATGTCACAATGGAGGGCTGAGCTTGCCTACCCCCTGACAGATACTGTGCCTGCAGACTGGCCACTCACCTGTTGGGAGCAAGCCTATCATAGCAATTACCCTCCAGGGTGGCCTCTTATCTCACAGGCTCCTTCCAGAGAGCATGTTCTAGGCACTCTGAAGTAACCGCATGCTGTACATTGCCATGCCAACAGAAGTTTTGTCCCCTCTCATCCTCCCACCTGGTCCCTTGCTTCAGTCGGCAGCACTCTCGCCTCTGAGCCAGAAGGTCGTGGGTTCAAGTCCCCACTCCAGTGACTTGAGCACAAAATCCAGGCTGACATGCCAGTGCAGTGCTGAGGGAGTGCTGCACTGCCGGAGATACCGTCTTTCGGATGAGACGTTAAACCGAAGGCCCCACCTGCCCTCTCGAGTGGACCTAAAACATCCTGTGGCACTATTTGAAGAAGAGCAGGGTTATCCTGGCCTTTATTTATCCTTCAACCAACATCACTCATGACAGATTATCTGGTCATTATCACATTGCTGTTTGTGGAAGTTTGCTGCATGCAAATTGGTTGCCACGCTCCCTACATTATAACAGTGACCACGTTTCAAAACCTCATCATTGCCTGTAAAGTGCTTTGAGACGTCCTGAGACCATGAAAGGCGCGATAGAAATGCAAGTTCTATCTTCCTCTGTCTGATGGCCATGCTGTACACTATTCATAAACAGCACCGGTGACCGATGGCTCACGGAATTTTCACCACTGGATGGAGTACTGAGTCCAAGGGGATAAAATTTGACCCCCAAAACGGGTGGATGTGGATTGGGTGGGAAATTAAAATGTTATAATTCTCAATCTCGCATTCAAACCCTTGCATTTCTGGTTTTAATGCAGGAGGGATACGAGATGGGTGACATACCCGCTCCCAGGAAGCAGGTCGGCCATTGAAACCTTCTTAGGATGCTCCATTATAAAAAAGTTTATATTTTAACCATAGTCGGCCCGTCCCAGCGGGATTACCAACCCCCCATCTCTGTGATTCACCAATCACCCCGCCGCACATTCACCGAACCCTCTCCGACCCCTGCACCCGCCTCGCCCCCTCCCCCTGCACATTCACCGGCCTACCCCACACGATCACCAGCACGCTTCCCCTCAATCACTGACCCACCCTCCCCTCAAGCACTGACCCTCCCTTCACTCAATCACCGACCCCTCCCCTCAATCAACGACCCCCTCCCCTCAATCACCGACGCCCTCCCCTCAATCACTGACACCCCTCCCCTCAATCACCGACCCCCCTCCCCTCAATCACTGACACCCCTCCCCTCAATCACCGATCCCCTCCCCTCAATCACTGACACCCCTCCCCTCAATCACCGACCCCTCCCCTCAATCAACGACCCCCTCCCCTCAATCACCGACCCCCCTCTCCTCAATCACTGAATCCCCCTCCCCTCAATCAATGGCCCCCCTCCCCTCAGTCACTGACCCTCCCTCCCCTCAATCACCAGCCCCCCTCCACTCAATCACTGACCCCCCTCCCCTCACTCACCGATCCTGCTCCCCTCAATCACCGACCCCCTCCCCTCAATCACCGACCCCCTCCCCTCAATCACCAGCACCCCTTATCCTCAATCACCGGCCCCCCTCCCCTCAATCACCGGCAATCCTCCCCTCAATCACCGACCCTCCTCCCCTAAATCACCGACCCCCCTCCCCACAATCACCGACCCCCCTCCCCTCAATCACCAACCCCCCTCCCCTCAATCACCGACCCCCCTCCCCTCAATCACTGACCCTCCCTCCCCTCAATCACCGACCCCCTCCCCTCAATCACTGCCCCCCCGTCAATCACTGACCTCCCATCCCCTCAATCACCGCCCCCCCCCCCCAACCCATCAATCACGGGCCCCCGTCCCAGTGATAAACATCACCCCCAGCACGATACACCGAAACCCCTCCCCTCAATCACCGACCCCCCTCCCCTCTATCACCTACTTCCCTCCCCTCAATCACTGACCTCCCTCCCGTCAATCACTAGCTCCCCTCCCCATAATCACCAACCCCCTCCCCTCAATCACCCGCCCCCCTCCCCACAATCACCGACCACCTTCCCCTCAATCACCAACCCCCCTCCCCTCAATCACCGGCCCCCCTCCCCTCAATCACTGACCCTCCCTCCCCTCAATCACCGACCCCCTCCCCTCAATCACTGCCCCCCCCCGTCAATCACTGACCTCCCATCCCCTCAATCACCGGCCCCCCTCCCCGAAATCACTGACGCCCCCTCCCCTCAATCACCAACCCCCCTCCCCTCAATCACCACCCCCTCCCTCAATCACTGACCCCCCATCCCCTGAATCACTGGCCCCCCTCCCCTCAATCACTGACCCTCCCTCCCCTCAATCACCGACCCCCTCCCCTCAATCACCGGCTCCCCTCCCCTCAATCACTGACCCTCCCTCCCCTCAATCACCAACCCCCTCTCCCCTCAATCACTGACCCTCCCTCCCCTCAATCACAGACACCCCCACCCCTCAATCACCGGCCCCCCTCCCCTCAATCACTGACACACCCTCCCCTCAAACACCAGACCCCCTCCCCTCAATCACTGACCCTCCCTCCCCTCAATCACCAGCTCCCCTCCACTCAATCACTGACCCCCTCCCCTCAATCACAGACCCTCCCTCCCCTCAATCACCGGCCCCCCTCCCCTCAATCACTGACACACCCTCCCCTCAAACACCAGACCCCCTCCCCTCAATCACTGACCCTCCCTCCCCTCAATCACCAGCTCCCCTCCACTCAATCACTGACCCCCTCCCCTCAATCACAGACCCTCCCTCCCCTCAATCACCGGCCCCCCTCCCCTCAATCACTGACCCCACCGCCATCAATCACGGGCCCCCGTCCCAGTGATAAACATCTCCCCCAGCACGATCACCGACACCCCTCCCCTCAATCACCGACCCCCCTCCCCTCTATCACCTACTCCCCTCTCCTCAATCACTGACCTCCCTCCTGTCAATCACCAGCTCCCCTCACCTCTATCACCGACCCCTCTCCCCTCAATCACTGACCTCCCTCCCCTCAAACACCGACCCCCCCCTCCCCTCAATCACCGACCCCCCTCCCCTCAATTACTGACCTCCCTCCCCTCAATCACCTGCTCCCCTCCCCTCAATCACCGACCCCTCTCCCCTCAATCACTGACCTCCCTCCCCTCAAACACCGAACCCCCCTCCCCTCAATCACCGACCCCCCTCCCTTCAATCACTGACCTCCCTCACCTCAATCACCAGCCCCCCTCCCCTCAATCACCGATCCCCCTCCCCTCAATCACGGACCCCTCCTCCCCTCAATCACCGACCCCCTCCCCTCAATCACCGACCCACTCCCCTCAATCACCAACCCCGCTCACCTCAAACACTGACACCCTCCCCTCAATCACCGACCCCCCTCTCCTCAATCACTGACCCTCCCTCCCCTCAATCACCAGCCCCCCTCCACTCAATCACTGACCCCCTCCCCTCAATCACAGACCCCCCCTCCCCTCAATCACTGACCCCCCTCCCCTCAATCACCGACCCCGCTCCCCTCAATCACCGACCCCGCTCCCCTCAATCACCGACCCCTCCCCTCATTCACCGACCCCCTACCCTCAATCACCGGCCCCCCTCTCCTCAATCACAGACCCCCCCTCTCCTCAATCACCGAACCCCTCCCCTCAATCACCGACCCCCCCTCCCCTCAATCACCAGCACCCCACCCCTCAATCACTGACCTCCCTCCCCTCAATCACCGACACCCTCCCCTCAATCACCGGCCCCCCCTCTCCTCAATCACCAACCCCCCCCTCTCCTCAATCACCGAACCCCTCCCCTCAATCACCGATCCCCCCTCCCCTCTAATCACCAGCACTACACCCCTCAATCACTGACCTCCCTCCCCTCAATCACCGGCCCCCCTCCCCTCAACCACGGACCCCCCCCTCTCCTCAATCACTGACCCCCCCTCCCCTCAATCACCGACCCCACCTCCCCACTCTCAATCACCGACCCCCCTCCCCTCAATCACCAACCCCTCTCCTCTCAATCACCGATCCCCCTCCCCTCAATCACCAACCCCCCTCCCCTCAATCACAGGCCCCCTCTCCTCAAACACTGAGCCCCCCTCCCCTCAAACACTGACCCCCACTCTCCTCAATCACTGACCCCCCCTCCCCTCAATCACTGACCCCCCTCCCCACAATCACCGACCCCCCTCCCCTCAATCACAGACCCCCCTCTCCTCAAACACTGACCCCCCCTCCCCTCAAACACTGACCCCCCCACCCCTCAATCACTGACCCCCCCTCCCCTCAATCACTGACCCCCCCTCCCCTCAATCACTGACCCCCCTCCCCTCAATCACCGACCCCCCTCCCCTCAATCACGGACCCCCCTCTCCTCAAACACTGACCCCCCCTCCCCTCAATCACTGACCCCCCCTCCCCTCAATCACTTACCCCCCTCCCCTCAATCACTGACCCCCCCTCCCCTCAATCACCGACCCCCCTCCCCTCAATCACCGACCACCTCCCCTCAATCACGGGCCCCCGTCCCCGTGATAAACAACTCCCCCCAGTACGATCACCAACCCCCCCCTCCACTCAATCACCGACCCCCCTCCCCTCAATCACCGACCCCCCCTCCCCTCAATCACCAGCACCCCCTCCCCTCAATCACTGACCTCCCTCCCCTCAATCACCGGCCCCGCTCCCCTCAATCACCGACCCCCCCTCCCCTCAATCACTGACCCCCCTCCCCTCAATCACAGACCCCACCTCCCCTCAATGTCTGACCCCCCTCCCCTCAATCACCGACCCCCCTCCCCTCAATCACGGACCCCCCTCTCCTCAAACACTGACCCCCCCTCCCCTCAATCACTGACCCCCCTCCCCTCAATCATTGACCCCCCTCCCCTCAATCACCGACCCCCCTCCCCTCAATCACCGACCACCTCCCCTCAATCACGGGCCCCCGTCCCCGTGATAAACAACTCCCCCCAGTACGATCACCAACCCCCCCCTCCACTCAATCACCGACCCCCCTCCCCTCAATCACCGACCCCCCCTCCCCTCAATCACCAGCACCCCCTCCCCTCAATCACTGACCTCCCTCCCCTCAATCACCGACCCCCCCTCCCCTCAATCACTGACCCCCCTCCCCTCAATCACAGACCCCACCTCCCCTCAATGTCTGACCCCCCTCCCCTCAATCACCAATCCCCCCTCCCCTCAATCACCGACTCCCCCTCCCCTCAATCTCTGACCGCCCCTCTCCTCAATCACATACCCCTCTTCCAATCAATGATACTCCCTCCCCTCAATCACCGACCCCCCCCCTCAATCACCGACCTCACCTCCCCTCAATCATTGACTCCCCTTCCCCTCAATCACTGACTCCCCTCCCCTCAATCACTGACCCCCCTCCCCTCAATCACTGACCCCCCTCCCCTCAATCATCGACCCCCCCTCCCCTCAATCACCGGCCCCGCTTCCCCTCAATCACAGACCCCCTTCCCCTCAATCACCAACCCCCCGCCACTCCATCACCGACCCCCCCTCCCTTCAATCACCAACCCCCGCTCCCCGCTCTCAATCACCGACCCCCCTCCCTTCAATCACCAACCCTCCTCCTCTCAATCACCAACCCCCCCTCCCCTCAATCACCAACCCCCCCTCCCCTCAATCACCGACCCCCCTCCCCTCAATCACCGAACCCCCTCCCCTCAATCACAGACCCCCCTCTCCTCAAACACTGACCCCCCCTCCCCTCAAACACTGACCCCCCCACCCCTCAATCACTGACCCCCCCTCCCCTCAATCACTGACCCCCCCTCCCCTCAATCACTGACCCCCCTCCCCTCAATCACCGACCCCCCTCCCCTCAATCACGGACCCCCCTCTCCTCAAACACTGACCCCCCCTCCCCTCAATCACTGACCCCCCCTCCCCTCAATCACTTACCCCCCTCCCCTCAATCACTGACCCCCCCTCCCCACAATCACCGACCACCTCCCCTCAATCACCGACCACCTCCCCTCAATCACGGGCCCCCGTCCCCGTGATAAACAACTCCCCCCAGTACGATCACCAACCCCCCCCTCCACTCAATCACCGACCCCCCTCCCCTCAATCACCGACCCCCCCTCCCCTCAATCACCAGCACCCCCTCCCCTCAATCACTGACCTCCCTCCCCTCAATCACCGGCCCCGCTCCCCTCAATCACCGACCCCCCCTCCCCTCAATCACTGACCCCCCTCCCCTCAATCACAGACCCCACCTCCCCTCAATGTCTGACCCCCCTCCCCTCAATCACCGACCCCCCTCCCCTCAATCACGGACCCCCCTCTCCTCAAACACTGACCCCCCCTCCCCTCAATCACTGACCCCCCTCCCCTCAATCATTGACCCCCCTCCCCTCAATCACCGACCCCCCTCCCCTCAATCACGGGCCCCCGTCCCCGTGATAAACAACTCCCCCCAGTACGATCACCAACCCCCCCCTCCACTCAATCACCGACCCCCTCCCCTCAATCACCGACCCCCCCTCCCCTCAATCACCAGCACCCGCTCCCCTCAATCACTGACCTCCCTCCCCTCAATCACCGACCCCCCCTCCCCTCAATCACTGACCCCCCTCCCCTCAATCACAGACCCCACCTCCCCTCAATGTCTGACCCCCCTCCCCTCAATCACCAATCCCCCCTTCCCTCAATCACCGACCCCCCCTCCCCTCAATCACTGACCCCCCCTCCCCTCAATCACCGACTCCCCCTCCCCTCAATCTCTGACCGCCCCTCTCCTCAATCACATACCCCTCTTCCAATCAATGATACTCCCTCCCCTCAATCACCGACCCCCCCCCTCAATCACCGACCTCACCTCCCCTCAATCATTGACTCCCCTTCCCCTCAATCACTGACTCCCCTCCCCTCAATCACTGACCCCCCTCCCCTCAATCACTGACTCCCCTCCCCTCAATCACTGACCCCCCTCCCCTCAATCACTGACCCCCCTCCCCTCAATCACCAACCCCCCGCCACTCCATCACCGACCCCCCCTCCCTTCAATCACCAACCCCCGCTCCCCGCTCTCAATCACCGACCCCCCTCCCTTCAATCACCAACCCTCCTCCCCTCAATCACCAACCCCCCCTCCCCTCAATCACTGACCCCCCTCCCCTCAATCACTGACCCCCCTCCCCTCAATCATCGACCCCCCCTCCCCTCAATCACCGGCCCCGCTTCCCCTCAATCACAGACCCCCTTCCCCTCAATCACCAACCCCCCGCCACTCCATCACCGACCCCCCCTCCCTTCAATCACCAACCCCCGCTCCCCGCTCTCAATCACCGACCCCCCTCCCTTCAATCACCAACCCTCCTCCCCTCAATCACCAACCCCCCCTCCCCTCAATCACCAACCCCCCCTCCCCTCAATCACCGAACCCCCTCCCCTCAATCACAGACCCAATCACAGACCACCCCCTTCCCTCAATCACCGACCCCCCCTCCCCTCAACCACCGACCCCCCTCCCCGCTCTCAATCACCGACACTCACGATCTCTGCCCCTGGCACCAGGAAATTTCCCTGCTGTGGCCTTTGCGGCAGCGATCCGCGCTTGACACGAATGCAAATCTGTCCAGCAGGTTGGCTTCCAGACGGGGATCCTGTGAGAACTCCTACCCTACCGCTCGGCAATCCCGTCCCATTAAATATCAGGGCCCGAGGTTCCAACGTTCTTAGCCCTATCAGCGATTCTGGGGGTCATTTTAACTTTGCCCATCGGAGCAGTTCGAGGCAGTTGCCCGTTTTACACCCTGCCCCAGGAGTCAAATGGGGTGGGTGCAAAACCAGGTTAGGTTAAAGTTACCCCCAAAGTTTCTACAAATGCCTCATCATCCCTGGGCTCGGGAGAGGAGGAGGAGAAAATCACTCAGTTGGCGCTCCCGGTTATAAGTGCCATCCAGTGACGCTTTATCGCAAGAGGGCTGAAAGTTAGGCCTGAGTTGTATTCGGCTCTGGAGCACTGAGTTCAGTTCTGGGTACCTCACCTCAGGAAGGATTATATTGGCCTTGGAGGCGGTGCAGCGCAGAGTCACCAGAACGATACCGGGGCTAAAGAATTAAATCGATAGGTTTTTGGACACAATGGGAATGAAGGGATATGGGGATAGTGCAGGAAAGTGGAGTTGGGGTCGAAGGTCAGCCATGATCTTATTGAATGGCGGAGCTAGCTTGATGGACCATGTGGCCTATTCCTGCTCCTATTTCTAAAGCTCTTAAATTACGAGGACAGTTTTGCATAGTCTCGGCTTGTATTGCTTTGAGTATAGAAAATTAAAGAGTGATCTAATTGAGGTGTTTAGGATGACCAAAGGATTTGATAGGGTAGATAGAGAGAAAGGTTGCATAGATTAGGTTTACATTCCCTATTTCCTCTGGTGTGGGAGAGTCCAGAAGGAACAAAATTAGAGCCAGCTGTTCAGGGGTGATGTCGGGAAACACGTCTTCACACAAAGGGTAGTGGAAATCTGGGACTCTCTCCCCCCAAAATAGCTATTGAGGCTGGGGGTCAATTAAAAATGTCACATCTCGGAGTGATAGATTATTGTTCGGTATTAAGGGTCAGGGAGAAACAAAGGCAGGTCAGTGGAGTTAAGATGGAGATCAGCCGTGATCTAATTGAATGGTGGAACAGGCTTGAGGGTCTGATGGGCTGTTCCTAATGTTGCAGAACGTACACAGGTGTGTTGGGCATTGGGAGGGTCATTTTCTGCACACCACTGTCGAATGGCCGCTTTGTAATCACTTGTCTCGGCCGGCACACGGAGCCTGGTCACTCAGGGAAGGTATCAGACGGCGGGTCTCAGCCGCGGGGACCGGACCTTTCGGTATTCAGGGTGGTGGCGGAGGGGAACAGCACGAGGGAATGGCGTCAGAGAGTGGGGGGGGGGGGCACAGGTAAGGTAGGTGAGTTTGACCCGGGAAACAGCAGGGAGAGAGAATGGAGGGCCACGTCGAGACACCATCAAGGCTTCGGCGCGAATGTAGTCAATTCATTTCACAGCAAGCAGCCTCCACTCAAACGCCACAGCTCTGCCTGCAAGAACTGCCACAGAACCAAGGCTTGGCAAATTATACAGTGCGGGAATGAAGAGTGGAACTATGCTTTCTGGAGGAACACGCTGATGTGCAACGTGACAAGGACCTGCAGAGCAGCAGGAACCAATCGGGGGAGATCTGATGCCATGCGAAATCGGTGCACTCAGAAGATCCAGCAGCAGCTCCCACTAACGCGCAGTTTAGAACAGATCTAAATATAGCCGCAGCACTTACAATGCACAAGTGTGCGTGTATATATATATATATATATATATAAAACTATATGGGCGGAAATATGGAATTCAGAGTGATCTGACTATGTGCGCCAACTCATTTTGACAAGCCTGCTGATTTCTCTGCTCACTGACAAATGCCTTTAACCATCTGAGTACTGAAGGAGTGTTTCTGTACCCAGTGACCTCTGAGTACTGAAGGAGTGTTTCTGTACCCAGTGACCTCGGAGTACTGAAGGAGTGTTTCTGTACCCAGTGCCCTCTGAGTACTGAAGGAGTGTTTCTGTACCCAGTGCCCTCTGAGTACTGAAGGAGTGTTTCTGTACCCAGTGCCCTCTGAGTACTGAAGGAGTGTTTCTGTACCCAGTGCCCTCTGAGTACTGAAGGAGTGTTTCTGTACTCAGTGCCCTCTGAGTACTGAAGGAGTATTTCTGTACCCAGTGCCCTCTGAGTACTGAAGGAGTGTTTCTGTACCCAGTGCCCTCTGAGTACTGAAGGAGTATTTCTGTACCCAGTGCCCTCTGAGTACTGAAGGAGTGTTTCTGTACCCAGTGCCCTCTGAGTACTGAAGGAGTGTTTCTGTACCCAGTCACTGTCCCCTCTGAGTACTGAAGAAGTGTTTCTGTACCCAGTGCCCTCTGAGTACTGAAGGACTGTTTCTGTATCCAGTGCCCTCTGAGTACTGAAGGAGTGTTTCTGTACCCACTGCCCTCTGAGTACTGAAGGAGTGTTTCTGTACCCAGTGCCCTCTGAGTACTGAAGGAGTGTTTCTGTACCCAGTGCCCTCTGAGTACTGAAGGAGTGTTTCTGTACCCAGTCACTGTCCCCTCTGAGTACTGAAGGACTGTTTTTGTACCCAGTGCCCTCTGAGTACTGAAGGAGTGTTTCTGTACCCAGTGCCCTCTGAGTACTGAAGGACTGTTTCTGTATCCAGTGCCCTCTGAGTACTGAAGGAGTGTTTCTGTACCCACTGCCCTCTGAGTACTGAAGGAGTGTTTCTGTACCCAGTGCCCTCTGAGTACTGAAGGAGTGTTTCTGTACCCAGTGCCCTCTGAGTACTGAAGGAGTGTTTCTGTACCCAGTCACTGTCCCCTCTGAGTGCTGAAGGAATGTTTCTGTACCCAGTCACTGTCTCCTCTGAGTACTGAAGGAGTGTTTCTGTACCCAGTCCCCTCTGAGTACTGAAGGAGTGTTACTGTACCCAGTGCCCCCTGAGTACTGAAGGAGTGTTTCTGTACCCAGTGCCCCCTGAGTACTGAAGGAGTGTTTCTATACCCAGTGCCCTCTGAGTATTGAAGGAGTGTTTCTGTACCCAGTGCCCTCTGAGTAATGAAGGAGTGTTTCTGTACCCAGTGCCCTCTGAGTACTGAAGGAGTGTTTCTGTACCCAGTGCCCTCTGACTACTGAAGTAGTGTTTCTGTACCCAGTGCCCTCTGAGTACTGAAGAAGTGTTTCTGTACCCAGTGCCCTCTGAGTACTGAAGGAGTGTTTCTGTACCCAATGCCCCCTGAGTACTGAAGGAGTGTTTCTATACCCAGTGCCCTCTGAGTACTGAAGGAGTGTTTCTGGACCCAGTGCCCTCTGAGTACTGAAGGAGTGTTTCTGTATCGATTCATCCAGGGAAGAACACAAGAATATAATAATTAGGAGCAGGAGTAGGCCATTCTGCTCCTCAAGCCTGCTCCACCATTCAATAAGATAATGGCTGATCTTCGACCTCAACTCTACTTGCCTGCAATGTCCCCATATCCCTTGATTCCCTTAATATTCAAAAATCTATCATCTCTATCTTGAATATACTCAAAGACTGAGCCTGCACAGCCCTCTGGGGTAGGGAATTCCAAGGATTCACCACTCTCTGAGTGAAGACATTTCTCCTCCTCTCAGTCCTAAATGGCCGACCCCTTATTCTGAGACTGTGACCCCTGGTTCTAGACTCACCAGCCAGAGGAAACATCCTCCCTGCATCTACCGTGTCTAGTCCTGTAAGAAATGTATATGTTTCAATTAGATCACCTCTCATCCTTCTAAACTCTAGATATTATAGGTCTAGTCTACTCAATCTCTCCTCATAGGACAATCCTCCCCGTTCTAGAAATCAGTCTGGTGAACCTTTCGGTGCACTCCCTCTATGGCAAGTATATCCTTCCTCAAGTAAGGAAACTGTACACAATACTCGAGGAGTGGTCTCACCAGGGCCCTATATAATTGTAATAAGATGTCTTTACTCTTATACTCAAATCCTCTTGCAATAAAGGCCAATGCACCATTTGCTTTCTTAATTGCTTGCTGTATCTGCATGTTAACTTTCAGTGATTCGTGTACAAGGACACCCAGGTCCCTCTGAACACCAACATTTCCAATCTCTCACCATTTAAAAAATACTCTGCTGTTCTATTTTTCCTACTGAAGTGGATAACTTCACATTTCTCGGCATTATATTCCATTTGTCATGTTCTTGCCCATTCACTGTCAGTGTCACTGTCTTGGGTCCCCACCACAACCTCCGGTCCCTAGCTACCGATTCCATCCCCCTCCGTGAACACAGTCTGAGGATGAACCAGACCGTGCGCAACCTCGGCGTCCTAATGGATCCGGAGATGAGCTTCCGACCCCCGTATGCGTGGCACAACTAAAACTGCCTGTTTCCACCTCCGTAACATCACCCGTCTCCGCCCCTGCCTCAGCTCATCTTGTAGTGTCCCTGCACCTTACTACAAACTCACACGACGCATGGATATATCAGACACGGTCACTCTGTGACCTTCACCTTTATTGCCAGGACCAAGGAGTGTGGACCCTGGGTGGGACCTCCCCTTTTATACCTGGAAACCCAGGTGAGGAGTGTCTCCCGCAAGTTCACCCCCTGTGGTCAGGGGGTGCATTTCTAGGGTACAGCTACAGTGTACATGAGTTATAGTTACATGACTATGTCATTGCAAGATGGTTAAATACATGACACATCTGTTGCAGAAACCCTCATCCATGCCTTTTCTATCGCTGGACTCGACTATTCCAACGATCTCCTGGCCGGCTTCCCACCTTGCACTTTCTCCTCTGTAAACATCAGCTTATCAGATATCCTCACTCACCCGTCCTAACATCTCCTTATGTGGCTCGATATCAATTGCTGTTTGATAACGCTCCTGTGAAGTGCCTTGGGGCATTTTATTATGTTAAAGACACGAGATAAATACAAACGAAGCTCAACGCAAGCTCGAGGAACAGCATCTCATCTTTCATTTAAGCACTTTACAGCCTTCTGGATTCAACATCGAGTTCAACAATTTCAGAGTGTAACCGCTGCCAATCCCCCCACCCCACCCTCCTCAGGGCCTGTTTCTTTCTTTTATTCTCCTTGTCTGTAATGGCAGCTGGTCATTATCCTACCATTCACAGCCTATCTTGACGAATGTTTTTCTAACTCCTAGCATTACCATTTGAATTAGGCCCATCATCCCTTTTGTCTCTCTAATCTCTCCTGCCTTCCATCCTATCACAGACCTTCCCTTTTGTTCTTTCTTCCCCTCCCCCTTTCAGTGCTTGTTCAGAATCTGGTCTTTCCGAACACTCTCCAGTTCTGACGAAGAGTCATTGACCCAAAACGTTAACTCTTCTCCCTCTCCACAGATGCTGCCCGACCGGCTGAGATTTCTTCTGTTTTGATTCCAGATTCCAGCATCCGCAGTATTTCGCTTCTCTATATAAATACAAGTTGTTTTGCGTTGAACCCTGGGTGCTGCTGAAATCAGAAGCTCAGCAAGGAGAGGGTTAAAGCTCCGAGCAAAGAACAGGCAGTGAAAGTTTTTTTTCCCCTCAAGGCACATGTTACATAACTCCGTGCAGATTGCTTTAATGAGGCATGTGATTGCTGCAGATACGTGTAAATATATTCTGACTGATTTGGAGAGCTGCTGAACACTGTCAGCCTGCACCAGTGCCTCGACGATTCAATCATTCCAGGAGTGAAATGCACTGAGGTAATGCTGCTGAGCTGGAGTAAAAGTAGTTCGGGCCTACACCGGTTCCATCAGCCACCTCAGTAAATGAGATCAGAGGCGGGTGCTAGGAACCCTGCTGAGGGAGGGTTTAATCCTTTGCCGACCACCTTAACCAACTTTAGGTAAAGGAGCAGCCCATTCAGCCACTCGAGCCTGTTTCCCGCCATTCACTTAAACCACTCAAATCTAGAAGGCCATTTTGGACCGTTTCGGAAGCCCTTCAGTGATCTCCCCTCAGCCTTGATGACCAATGGCAAAATGCTTGGAAGAACTGCGACATATGGAATGCATGCCTTATGGAGGACCCTACAGTACAACCTGAAGGATCAAACCTTCCTCACAAACAGTGGATATCCATCAACTGCCTCAGAACCGGTCATGATGGATGCTGCCACTTACTCCATAGGAGGAAGATTAAAGCATCCCCATCATGTGACTGTGGGGAGCTCCGAATCAGACCCTGGAGCACATCATTGAGCACCACCCTCAGAGGGAAATTCACAGGCAGCCTACAAGATATCCACACTGTTACACCGGAAGCTTTGGCCTGGTTATCCGACTTAGATATTGACATTTGATTTGCTTTGCTACTACCGTATGAAAGAAGAAGAAGAATTGGACCATAGCTGATCTGTATCTGAACTCCATTTACCCGCCTTGGTTCCATATGCCTTAATACACTTGCCCATCAAAAATCTATCAACGTCAGTCTTGAAATTTTCAATTGACCCCCTAGCCTCAAGAGGTTTTATGAGAGAGATTTCTGAATTTTCACTATCATTTGTGTGAAGAAATGCTTCCTGAATTCACCCATGAATGGCTTAGCTCTGACTTTAAGGTTACGCCCCTTGTTATGGCCTCCCCACCAGAGGAACTAGTTTCTCTCTCTACCTACTCTTTGATCATCTGAAACACTTCAATTATATCACCCATTAATCTTCTATATTCAAGCTTTAGATCAATGGAGTGGAAGTTAAAAATCAGCCACAATCTCGTTGAAGGCTAGCGGGGCTGGATGGCCGCCTCCTTTTCCGAATGTTTGCTATGGTAGTTTCCACACCCTCCCAACAAACAGCAGGAGGGATTTTGGACAGGTTTCTTCATCGAAGGCAATCATAAGCAACATGCTCTCTCTTTATTTTTCAGTCCCCATCACGAACTCCGTTCCCTAGCCATCAACTCCATCCCTCTCTTTGGCAACTGTCTGAGGCTGATCCAGACTGTTTCCAACCTTATTGTCATATGTGAACCCGAGCTGAGCTTCTCACCACATATCTGCGCCATCACTAAGACCGCATATTTCGACCTCCGTAGCATCGCCCGAATCTGGCCCTGTCTCAGCTCATCCACTGCTGAAAACCTCATCCATTCCTTTGTTACCATGAGACTCGAATATTACAAAGCACTTTTGGCCAGCCTCCCATCTTTCATCCATTAAGCTCATCCAAAACTCGGCTGCCCATGTCCTAACTCGCAACAAGTCCTGTTGACCCATCACCCCTGTGCATACTGACCTACATTGGCTCCCGGTTAAGCAACGTCTCAATTGTAAAATTCCCATCCTTGTTTTCAAACCATGGCCTCACCCCTCTCAGTCTCTTTAACCACCTCCAGCCACACAACTCCCCAAGATATCTGGCTCTTCCAATTCTGCCCTCTTGAGGATCTTCGATTTTAATCACTCCACCTTTGGCAGTCCCAGAAACAGCAAAGTGATAATGACCAGATAGTCTGTTTGTGGGTGTTGATTGCATAATAACTATTTGCCAAATCATTAGGAAGAGCTCCCCTGTACATCTTCGAATATATAAACCATCTGATCCCCTCAATTAGATCCCAGCCTGTAACTCACTCCCAGGTATCCGTTATTCTATATATAAACCACCTGAACCCCTCGATTAGATTCCAGTCTGTAACTCACTCCCAGGTATCCATTATTCTTCATATATACCACCTGAACCCCTCGATTAGATTCCAGTCTGTAACTCACTCCCAGGTATCCATTATTCTCTATATAAACCACCTGAACTCCTCGATTAGATTCCAGCCTGGAACTCACTCCCAGGTATCCATTATTCTATATATAAACCACCTTAACCTCTGGATTAGATTCCAGTCTGTAACTCACTCCCAGGTATCCATTATTCCATATATAAACCACCTGAACCCCTCGATTAGATTCCAGTCTGTAACTCACTCCCAGGTATCCATTATTCAATGTATAAACCACCTGAACCCCTCGATTTATTCCAGCCTGTAACTCATTCCCAGGTATCCATTATTCAATGTATAAACCACCTGAACCCATCGATTAGATTCCAGTCTGGAACTCACTCCCAGGTATCCATTAATCTATATATAAACCAACTGAACTCCTCGATTAGATTCCAGCCTGGAACTCACTCCCAGGTATCCATTATTCTATATGTAAACCACCTGACCCCCTCGATTAGATTCCAGTCTGTAACTCACTCTCAGGTATCCGTTATTCTATATATAAACCACCTGAACCCCTTGATTAGATTCCAGCCTGTAACTCACTCCCGGGTATCCATTATTCTATATATAAACCAACCGAATCCCTCAATTAGATTCCAGCCTATAACTCACTCCCAGGTATCCATTATTCTATATATAAACCACCTGAACCCCTCGATTAGATTCCAGCCTGCAACTCAATCCCAGGTATCCATTATTCTATATATAAACCACCTGAACCCCTGGATGAGATTACAGTCTGTATCTCACTCCCGCGTAAAATTATTCTATGTATAAATTGATACGTCCTTACTACACAGTATAAATGCACGCGAGGCCCTTGCTTGAGAAAAGGTCAGTCTGTGACCTGTCCTTTATTCCTGAGCACTCAAGTGATGAAGGTGGGTGGAGCTTCCCCTTTTATACCTGAAGGTCCAGGTTAGGAGTGTCTCCCACCGAGTGGTCAGTGTTCTCACGGTGTACATCTTAGGTCAGTTTATACATGGATTACAATGCTGGTTGAATACATGACATAAACCACCTGAACCTCTCGATTAGATTCCAGCCTGTAACTCACTCCCAGGTATCCGATATTCGATATATAAACC
This sequence comes from Pristiophorus japonicus, assembly GCF_044704955.1. Lineage (NCBI taxonomy): Eukaryota > Metazoa > Chordata > Chondrichthyes > Pristiophoridae > Pristiophorus > Pristiophorus japonicus. The sequence continues at coordinate 32,915,632 of NC_091995.1, forward strand.
ACCTGAACCCCTTGATTAGATTCCAGCCTATAACTTACTCCCGGGTATCCATTATTCTATATATAAACCAACCGAATCCCTCGATTAGATTCCAGTCTGTAACTCACTCCCAGGTATCCATTATTCTATATTGAAACCAACCGAACCACTCGATTAGATTCCAGTCTGTAAGTCACTCCCAGGTATCCGTTATTCTATATATAAACCACCTGAACCCCTCGATAAGATTCCAGCCTGTAACTCACTCCCAAGTATCCATTATTCGACATATATACCTCCTGAACCCCTCGATTAGATTCCAGTCTGTAACTCACTCCCAGGTATCCATTATTCTACATATAAACCACCTGAACACATGGATTAAATTGCAGTCTGTAACTCACACCCAGGTATCCATTAATCAATATATAAACCACCTGAACCCCTCGATTAGATTCCAGCCTGTACCTCACTCCCGGGTATCCATTATTCTATATATAAACCACCTGAACCCCTGGATTAGATTCCAGCCTGTAACTCACTCCCTGGTTTCCATTATTCTATATATAAACCACCTGAACCCATCGATTAGATTCCAGTCTGTAACTCACTCCCAGGTATCCATTAATCTATATATAAACCAACTGAACTCCTCGATTAGATTCCATCCTGGAACTCACTCCCAGGTATCCATTATTCTATATATAAACCACCTGACCCCCTCGATTAGATTCCAGTCTGTAACTCACTCCCAGGTATCCGTTATTCTATATATAAACCACCTGAACCCCTTTATTAGATTCCAGCCTGTAACTCATTCCCGGGTATCCATTATTCTATATATAAACCAACCGAATCCCTCGATTAGATTCCAGCCTATAACTCACTCCCAGGTATCCATTATTCTATATATAAGCCACCTGAATCCCTCGATTAGATTCCAGCCTGTAACTCACTCCCAGGTATCCATTATTCGAAACATAAACCACCTGAACCTCTGGATTAGATTCCAGTCTGTCACTCACTCCCAGGTATCCATTAATCTATATATAAACCACCTGAACCCCTGGGTTAGATTACAGTCTGTATCTCACTCCCGCGTATCAATTATTCTATGTATAAATTGATACGTCCTTACTACACAGTATAAATGCACGCGAGGCCCATGCTTGAGAGAAGGTCAGTCTGTGACCTGTCCTTTATTCCTTAGCACTCAAGTGATGAAGGTGGGTGGAGCTTCCCCTTTTATACCTGAAGGTCCAGGTTAGGAGTGTCTCCCATCGAGTGGTCAGTGTTCTCACGGTGTACATCTTAGGTTAGTTCATACATGGGTTACAATGCTGGTTGAATACATGACATAAACCACCTGAACCTCTCAATTAGATTCCAACCTGTAACTCACTCCCAGGTATCCATTATTCTATATAGAAACCACCTGAAGCCCTTGATAAGATTCCAGCCTGCAACTCACTCTCGGGTGTCCATTATTCTACATAGAAACCAACCGATCCACTCGATTAGATTCCAGTCTGTAACTCACTCCCAGGTATCAGTTATTCTATATATAAACCACCTGAACCCCTCGATTAGATTCCAGCCTGTAACTCACTCCCAAGTATCCATTATTCGATATATAAACCTCCTGAACCCCTCGATTAGATTCCAGTCTGTAACTCACTCCCAGGTATCCATTATTCTATATATAAACCACCTGAACCCATGGATTAAATTGCAGTCTGTAACTCACACCCAGGTATCCATTATTCAATGTATAAACCACCTGAATCCCTCGATTAGATTCCAGCCTGTACCTCACTCCCGGGTATCCATTATTCAACATATAAACCACCTGAAACCCTCGATTAGATTCCAGCCTGTAACTCACTCCTAGGTATCCATTATTCTTTATATATACCACCTGAACCCCTCGATTAGATTCCAGTCTATAACTCACTCCCAGTTACCCATTATTCAATGTATAAACCACCTGAAGCCATGGATTAAATTCCAGTCTGGAACTCACACCCAGGTATCCATTATTCAATGCATAAACCACATGAACCCCTCGATTAGATTCCAGCCTGTACCTCACTCCCGGGTATCCATTATACTCTATATAAACCACCTGAACTCCTCGATTAGATTCCAGCCTGGAAATCATTCCCAGGTATCCATTATTCTATATATAAACCACCTGAACCCCTCGATTAGATTCCAGTCTGTAACTCACTCCCAGGTATCCATTATTCTTCATATATACCACCTGAACCCCTCGATTAGATTCCAGTCTATAACTCACTCCCAGGTACCCATTATTCAATGTATAAACCTCCTGAACCCCTCGATTAGATTCCAGCCTGTACCTCACTCCCAGGTATCCGTTATTCTATATAGAAACCACCTGAACCCCTTGATTAGATTCCAGTCTTTAATCACTACCAGGTATTCTTTATTCTACATATAAACCACCTGAACCCTTGGATTAAATTCCAGCCTGGAACTCACTCCCTGGTATCGGTTATTCGATATATAAACCACCTGAACCCCTCGATTAGATTCCAGTCTGTAACTCACTCCCAGGTATCCATTATTCTATATATAACCACCTAAACCCCTCGATGAGATTCCAGCCTGTAACTCACTCCCAAGTATCCATTTTTCGACATATATACCTCCTGAACCCCTCGATTAGATTCCAGTCTGTAACTCACTCCCAGGTATCCATTATTCGATATATAAACCACCTGAACCCCTCGATTAGATTCCAGCCTGTACCTCACTCCCGGGTATCCATTATTCGATATATAAACCACCTGAACCCCTCGATTAGATTCCAGTCTGTAACTCACTCCCAGGTATCCATTATTCTATATATAAACCACCTGAACCCATGGATTAAATTCCAGTCTGTAACTCACACCCAGGTATCCATTATTCATTGCTTAAACCAACTGAACCCCTCGATTAGATTCCAGCCTGTACCTCACTCCCGGGTATCCATTATTCGATATATAAACCACCTGAACCCCTCGATTAGATTCCAGTCTGTAACTCACTCCCAGGTATCCATTATTCAATGTATAAACCACCTGAACCCCTCGATAAGATTCCAACCTGTATCTCACTCCCGGGAATCCATTATTCTATATATAAACCACCTGAACCCCTCGATTCGATTCCAGCCTGTAACTCACTCCCAGATTTCCATTATTCTATATATAAACCACCTGAACCACTCGATTAGATTGCAGTCTGTAACTCACTCCCAGTATCCATTATTCTATGTATAAACCACCTGAACTCATCGATTAGATTCCAGTCTGTAACTCGCTCCCAGGTATCCATTAATCTATATTTAAACCAACTGAACTCCTCGATTAGATTCCAGTCTGTAACTCACTCCCGGGTATCCATTATTCTGTATATAAACCAACCGAACCCCTCGATTAGATTCCAGCCTGTAACTCACTCCCATGTATCCATTATTCGACATATAAACCACCTGAACCCCTTGATTAGATTCCAGTCTGTAACTCACTCCCAGGTATCCATTATTCTATATATAAACCACCTGAAGCCCTGGATTAGATTCCAGTCTGTAACTCACTCCCAGGTATCCATTATTCTATATAGAAACCACCTGAACCACTGGATTAAATTCCAGTCTGTAACTCACTCCCAGGTTTATATTATTCCATATATAAACCACCTGAACCCCTCGATTATATTCCAGTCTGTAACTCACTCCCAGGTATCCATTATTCTATATACAAACCACCTGAACCCCTCGATTAGATTCCAATCTGTAACTCACTCCCGGGTATCCATTATTCTATATACAAACCACCTGGACCTCTCGATTAGATTCCAGCCTGTAACTCACTACCAGGTTTCCATTATTCTATATATAAACCACCTGATCCCCTCGATTAGATTCCAGTCTGAAACTCACTCCCAGGTATCCATTATTCTATATACAAACCACCTGAACCCCTCGATTAGATTCCAATCTGTAACTCACTCCCGGGTATCCATTATTCTATATATAAGCCATCTGATCCCCTTGATTAGATTCCAGCCTGTAACTCACTCCCGGGTATCCATTATTCTATATATAAACCAACCGAATCCCTCGATTAGATTCCAGCCTATAACTCACTCCCAGGTATCCATTATTCTATATATAAACCACCTGAACCCCTCGATTAGATTCCAGCCTGTAACTCACTCCCAGGTATCCATTATTCGATATATAAACCACCTGAACCCCTCGATTAGATTCCAGCCTGGAACTCACTCCCAGGTATCCATTATTCTATATATAAACCACCTGAACCCCTCGATTAGATTCCAGCCTGCAACTCACTCCCAGGTATCCATTATTCGATATATAAACCACCTGAACCCCTTGATTAGATTCCAGTCTGTAACTCACTCCCAGGTATCCGTTATTCTATATATAAACCACCTGAACCACTGGATTAAATTCCAGTCTGTAACTCACTCCCAGGTTTATATTATTCTATTTCTAACCCATCTGAACCCCTCGATTAGATTCCAGTCTGTAACTCACTCCCAGGTATCCATTATTCTTCATACATACCACCTGAACCCCTCGATTAGATTCCAGTCTATAACTCACTCCCAGGTACCCATTATTCAATGTATAAACCACCTGAACCCCTCGATTAGATTCCAGCCTGTACCTCACTCCCGGGTATCCATTATTCTATATATAAACCAATTGAACCCCTCGATTATATTCCAGTCTGTAACTCACTCCCAGGTATCCATTATTCTATTTCTAAACCACCTGAACCCCTGGATTAGATTCTAGTCTGTAACTCACTCCCAGGTATCCATTATTCTATATATAAACCACCTGAACCCCTCGATTAGATTCCAGTCTGTAACTCACTCCCAGGTATCCATTATTCTATATATAAACCACCTGATCTCCTCGATTAGATTCCAGTCTGAAACTCACTCCCAGGTATCCATTATTCGATATATAAACCACCTGAACCCCTTGATTAGATTCCAGTCTGTAACTCACTCCCAGGTATCCATTATTCTATATATAAACCACCTGAACCCCTGGATTAGATTCCAGTCTGTAACTCACTCCCAGGTATCCATTATTCTATATATAAACCACCTGAACCCCTGGATTAGATTCCAGCCTATAACTCACTCCCAGGTATCCATTATTCTATATATAAACCACCTGAACCCCTCGATTAGATTCCAGCCTGTAACTCACTCCCAGGTATCCATTATTCTATATATAAACCACCTGAACCCCTCGATTAGATTCCAGCCTGCAACTCACTCCCAGGTATCCATTATTCGATATATAAACCACCTGAACCCCTTGATTAGATTCCAGTCTGTAACTCACTCCCAGGTATCCATTATTCTATATATAAACCACCTGAACCACTGGATTAAATTCCAGTCTGTAACTCACTCCCAGGTTTATATTATTCCATATATAAACCACCTGAACCCCTCGATTACATTCCAGTCTGTAACTCACTCCCAGGTATCCATTATTCTATTTCTAAACCACCTGAACCCCTCGATTAGATTCCAGTCTGTAACTCACTCCCAGGTATCCATTATTCTTCATATATACCACCTGAACCCCTCGATTAGATTCCAGTCTATAACTCACTCCCAGGTACCCATTATTCAATGTATAAACCTCCTGAACCCCTCGATTAGATTCCAGCCTGTACCTCACTCCCGGGTATCCATTATTCTATATATAAACCACCTGAACCCATCGATTCGATTCAAGTCTGTAACTCACTCCCAGGTATCGATTATTCGATATATAAACCACCTGAACCCCACGATTAGATTCCAGTCTGTAACACTCTCCCAGGTATCCATTATTCTATATATTAACCACCTGAACCCCTCGATGAGATTCCAGCCTGTAACTCACTCCGAGGTATCCATTATTCTATATATAACCACCTAAACCTCTCGATGAGATTCCAGCCTGTAACTCACTCCCAGGTATCCATTATTCTATATATAACCACCTGAACCCCTCGATGAAATTCCAGTCTGTAACTCACTCCCAGGTATCCATTATTCTTCATATATACCACCTGAACCCCTCGATTAGATTCCAGTCTGTAACTCACTCCCAGGTATCCATTATTCTTCATATATACCACCTGAACCCCTCGATTAGATTCCAGTCTATAACTCACTCCCAGGTACCCATTATTCAATGTATAAACCTCCTGAACCCCTCGATTAGATTCCAGCCTGTACCTCACTCCCGGGTATCCATTATTCTATATATAAACCACCTGAACCCATCGATTCGATTCAAGTCTGTAACTCACTCCCAGGTATCGATTATTCGATATATAAACCACCTGAACCCCTCGATTAGATTCCAGTCTGTAACACTCTCCCAGGTATCCATTATTCCATATATTAACCACCTGAACCCCTCGATGAGATTCCAGCCTGTAACTCACTCCGAGGTATCCATTATTCTATATATAACCACCGAAACCTCTCGATGAGATTCCAGCCTGTAACTCACTCCCAGGTATCCATTATTCTATATATAACCACCTGAACCCCTCGATGAAATTCCAGTCTGTAACTCACTCCCAGGTATCCATTATTCTTCATATATACCACCTGAACCCCTCGATTATATTCCAGTCTATAACTCACTCCCAGGTATCCGTTATTCGATATAGAAACCACCTGAACCCCTTGATTAGATTCCAGGCTGTACTCACTACCAGGTACTCTTTATTCTACATATAAACCACCTGAACCCTTGGATTAAATTTCAGCCTGGAACTCACTCCCTGGTATCGGTTATTCGATATATAAACCACCTGAACCCCTCGATTAGATTCCAGTCTGTAATACTCTCCCAGGTATCCATTATTCTACATATTAACCACCTGAACCCCTCGATGAGATTCCAGCCTGTAACTCACTCCCAGGTATCCATTATTCTATATATAACCACCTAAACCCCTCGATGAGATTCCAGCCTGTAACTCACTCCCAGGTATCCATTATTCTATATATAACCACCTGAACCCCTCGATGAGATTCTAGCCTGTAACTCACTCCCAGGTATCCGTTATTCTATATATAAACCACCTGAACCACTGGATTAAATTCCAGTCTGTAACTCACTCCCAGGTTTATATTATTCTATTTCTAACCCATCTGAACCCCTCGATTAGATTCCAGTCTGTAACTCACTCCCAGGTATCCATTATTCTTCATACATACCACCTGAACCCCTCGATTAGATTCCAGTCTATAACTCACTCCCAGGTACCCATTATTCAATGTATAAACCACCTGAACCCCTCGATTAGATTCCAGCCTGTACCTCACTCCCGGGTATCCATTATTCTATATATAAACCAATTGAACACCTCGATTATATTCCAGTCTGTAACTCACTCCCAGGTATCCATTATTCTATTTCTAAACCACCTGAACCCCTGGATTAGATTCTAGTCTGTAACTCACTCCCAGGTATCCATTATTCTATATATAAACCACCTGAACCCCTCGATTAGATTCCAGTCTGTAACTCACTCCCAGGTATCCATTATTCTATATATAAACCACCTGATCTCCTCGATTAGATTCCAGTCTGAAACTCACTCCCAGGTATCCATTATTCGATATATAAACCACCTGAACCCCTTGATTAGATTCCAGTCTGTAACTCACTCCCAGGTATCCATTATTCTATATATAAACCACCTGAACCCCTGGATTAGATTCCAGTCTGTAACTCACTCCCAGGTATCCATTATTCTATATATAAACCACCTGAACCCCTGGATTAGATTCCAGCCTATAACTCACTCCCAGGTATCCATTATTCTATATATAAACCACCTGAACCCCTCGATTAGATTCCAGCCTGTAACTCACTCCCAGGTATCCATTATTCTATATATAAACCACCTGAACCCCTCGATTAGATTCCAGCCTGCAACTCACTCCCAGGTATCCATTATTCGATATATAAACCACCTGAACCCCTTGATTAGATTCCAGTCTGTAACTCACTCCCAGGTATCCATTATTCTATATATAAACCACCTGAACCACTGGATTAAATTCCAGTCTGTAACTCACTCCCAGGTTTATATTATTCCATATATAAACCACCTGAACCCCTCGATTACATTCCAGTCTGTAACTCACTCCCAGGTATCCATTATTCTATTTCTAAACCACCTGAACCCCTCGATTAGATTCCAGTCTGTAACTCACTCCCAGGTATCCATTATTCTTCATATATACCACCTGAACCCCTCGATTAGATTCCAGTCTATAACTCACTCCCAGGTACCCATTATTCAATGTATAAACCTCCTGAACCCCTCGATTAGATTCCAGCCTGTACCTCACTCCCGGGTATCCATTATTCTATATATAAACCACCTGAACCCATCGATTCGATTCAAGTCTGTAACTCACTCCCAGGTATCGATTATTCGATATATAAACCACCTGAACCCCACGATTAGATTCCAGTCTGTAACACTCTCCCAGGTATCCATTATTCTATATATTAACCACCTGAACCCCTCGATGAGATTCCAGCCTGTAACTCACTCCCAGGTATCCATTATTCTATATATAACCACCTAAACCTCTCGATGAGATTCCAGCCTGTAACTCACTCCCAGGTTTCCATTATTCTATATATAACCACCTGAACCCCTCGATGAAATTCCAGTCTGTAACTCACTCCCAGGTATCCATTATTCTTCATATATACCACCTGAACCCCTCGATTAGATTCCAGTCTGTAACTCACTCCCAGGTATCCATTATTCTTCATATATACCACCTGAACCCCTCGATTAGATTCCAGTCTATAACTCACTCCCAGGTACCCATTATTCAATGTATAAACCTCCTGAACCCCTCGATTAGATTCCAGCCTGTACCTCACTCCCGGGTATCCATTATTCTATATATAAACCACCTGAACCCATCGATTCGATTCAAGTCTGTAACTCACTCCCAGGTATCGATTATTCGATATATAAACCACCTGAACCCCTCGATTAGATTCCAGTCTGTAACACTCTCCCAGGTATCCATTATTCTATATATTAACCACCTGAACCCCTCGATGAGATTCCAGCCTGTAACTCACTCCGAGGTATCCATTATTCTATATATAACCACCGAAACCTCTCGATGAGATTCCAGCCTGTAACTCACTCCCAGGTATCCATTATTCTATATATAACCACCTGAACCCCTCGATGAAATTCCAGTCTGTAACTCACTCCCAGGTATCCATTATTCTTCATATATACCACCTGAACCCCTCGATTATATTCCAGTCTATAACTCACTCCCAGGTATCCGTTATTCGATATAGAAACCACCTGAACCCCTTGATTAGATTCCAGTCTGTACTCACTACCAGGTACTCTTTATTCTACATATAAACCACCTGAACCCTTGGATTAAATTTCAGCCTGGAACTCACTCCCTGGTATCGGTTATTCGATATATAAACCACCTGAACCCCTCGATTAGATTCCAGTCTGTAATACTCTCCCAGGTATCCATTATTCTACATATTAACCACCTGAACCCCTCGATGAGATTCCAGCCTGTAACTCACTCCCAGGTATCCATTATTCTATATATAACCACCTAAACCCCTCGATGAGATTCCAGCCTGTAACTCACTCCCAGGTATCCATTATTCTATATATAACCACCTGAACCCCTCGATGAGATTCCAGCCTGTAACTCACTCCCAGGTATCCATTATTCTTCATATATACCACCTGAACCCCTTGATTAGATTCCAGTCTATAACTCACTCCCAGGTACCCATTATTCAATGTATAAACCACCTGAACCCCTCGATTAGATTCCAGCCTGTACCTCACTCCCGGGTATCCATTATTCTATATATAAACCACCTGAACCACTCGATTAGGTTGCAGTCTGTAACTCAATCCCATGTGTCCATTATTCTATGTATAAACCACCTGAACCCATCGATTAGATTCCAGTCTGTAACTCACTCCCAGGTATCCATTAATCTATATTTAAACCAACTGAACTCCTCGATTACATAGAAACATAGAAACATAGAAACATAGAAAATAGGTGCAGGAGTAGGCCATTCGGCCCTTCTAGCCTGCACCGCCATTCAATGAGTTCATGGCTGAACATTCAACTTCAGTACCCCATTCCTGCTTTCTCGCCATACCCCTTGATCCCCCTAGCAGTAAGGACCTCATCTAACTCCTTTTTGAATATATTTAGTGAATTGGCCTCAACAACTTTCTGTGGTAGAGAATTCCACAGGTTCACCACTCTCTGGGTGAAGAAGTTCCTCCGCATCTCGGTCCTAAATGGCTTACCCCTTATCCTTAGACTGTGACCCCTGGTTCTGGACTTCCCCAACATTGGGAACATTCTTCCTGCATCTAACCTGTCTAACCCCGTCAGAATTTTATATGTTTCTATGAGGTCCCCTCTCATTCTTCTGAACTCCAGTGAATACAAGCCCAGTTGATCCAGTCTTTCTTGATAGGTCAGTCCCGCCATCCCGGGAATCAGTCTGGTGAACCTTCGCTGCACTCCCTCAATAGCAAGAATGTCCTTCCTCAGGTTAGGAGACCAAAACTGTACACAATACTCCAGGTGTGGCCTCACCAATGCCCTGTACAACTGTAGCAACACCTCCCTGCCCCTGTACTCAAATCCCCTTGCTATAAAGGACAACATGCCATTTGCTTTCTTAACCGCCTGCTGCACCTGCATGCCAACCTTCAATGACTGATGTACCATGACACCCAGGTCTCTTTGCACCTCCCCTTTTCCTAACCCCTCGATTAGATTCCAGCCTGTACCTCACTCCCGGGTATCCATTATTCTATATATAAACCACCTGAACCACTCGATTAGGTTGCAGTCTGTAACTCACTCCCATGTGTCCATTATTCTATGTATAAACCACCTGAACCCCTCGATTAGATTCCAATCTGTAACTCACTCTCGGGTATCCATTATTCTATATATAAACCAACCGAACCCCTCGATTAGATTCCAGCCTGTAACTCACTCACGGGTATCCATTATTCTATATACAAACCACCTGGACCTCTCGATTAGATTCCAGCCTGTAACTCACTACCAGGTTTCCATTATTCTATATATAAACCACCTGATCCCCTCGATTAGATTCCAGTCTGAAACTCACTCCCAGGTATCCATTATTCGATATATAAACCACCTGAACCCCTTGATTAGATTCCAGTCTGTAACTCACTCCCAGGTATCCATTATTCTATATATAAACCACCTGAACCCCTGGATTAGATTCCAGTCTGTAACTCACTCCCAGGTATCCATTATTCTATATATAAGCCATCTGATCCCCTTGATTAGATTCCAGCCTGTAATTCACTCCCGGGTATCCATTATTCTATATATAAACCAACCGAATCCCTCGATTAGATTCCAGCCTATAACTCACTCCCAGGTATCCATTATTCTATATATAAACCACCTGAACCCCTCGATTAGATTCCAGCCTGTAACTCACTCCCAGGTATCCATTATTCTATATATAAACCACCTGAACCCCTCGATTAAATTCCAGCCTGTAACTCACTCCCAGGTATCCATTATTCTATATATAAACCACCTGAACCCCTCGATTAGATTCCAGCCTGCAACTCACTCCCAGATATCCATTATTCGATATATAAACCACCTGAACCCCTTGATTAGATTCCAGTCTGTAACTCACTCCCAGGTATCCATTATTCTATATATAAACCACCTGAACCACTGGATTAAATTCCAGTCTGTAACTCACTCCCAGGTTTATATTATTCCATATATAAACCACCTGAACCCCTCGATTACATTCCAGTCTGTAACTCACTCCCAGGTATCCATTATTCTATTTCTAAACCATCTGAACCCCTCGATTAGATTCCAGTCTGTAACTCACTCCCAGGTATCCATTATTCTTCATACATACCACCTGAACCCCTCGATTAGATTCCAGTCTATAACTCACTCCCAGGTACCCATTATTCAATGTATAAACCACTTGAACCCCTCGATTAGATTCCAGCCTGTACCTCACTCCCGGGTATCCATTATTCTATATATAAACCACCTGAACCCCTCGATTAGATTCCAGTCTGTAACTCACTCCCAGGTATCGGTTATTCGATATATAAACCACCTGAACCCCTCGATTAGATTCCAGTCTGTAACACTCTCCCAGGTATCCATTATTCTATATATTAACCACCTGAACCCCTCGATTAAATTCCAGTCTGTAACTCACTCCCAGGTATCCATTATTCTCTATATAAACCACCTGAACTCCTCGATTAGATTCCAGCCTGGAAATCACTCCCAGGTATCCATTATTCTATATATAAACCACCTGAACCCCTCGATTAGATTCCAGTCTGTAACTCACTCCCCGGTATCCATTATTCTTCATATATACCACCTGAACCCCTCGATTAGATTCCAGTCTGTAACTCACTCCCAGGTATCCATTATTCTTCATATATACCACCTGAACCCCTCGATTAGATTCCAGTCTATAACTCACTCCCAGGTACCCATTATTCAATGTATAAACCTCCTGAACCCCTCGATTAGATTCCAGCCTGTACCTCACTCCCGGGTATCCATTATTCTATATATAAACCACCTGAACCCATCGATTCGATTCAAGTCTGTAACTCACTCCCAAGTATCGATTATTCTATATCTAAACCAGCTGAACCCCTCGATTATATTCCAGTCTATAACTCACTCCCAGATATCCGTTATTCGATATAGAAACCACCTGAAGCCCTTGATTAGATTCCAGTCTGTACTCACTACCAGGTACTCTTTATTCTACATATAAACCACCTGAACCCTTGGATTAAATTTCAGCCTGGAACTCACTCCCTGGTATCGGTTATTCGATATATAAACCACCTGAACCCCTCGATTAGATTCCAGTCTGTAACACTCTCCCAGGTATCCATTATTCTATATATTAACCACCTGAACCCCTCGATGAGATTCCAGCCTGTAACTCACTCCGAGGTATCCATTATTCTATATATAACCACCTAAATCCCTCGATGAGATTCCAGCCTGTAACTCACTCCCAGGTATCCATTATTCTTCATATATACCACCTGAACCCCTCGATTATATTCCAGTCTATAACTCACTCCCAGGTATCCATTATTCGATATAGAAACCACCTGAACCCTTTGATTAGATTCCAGTCTGTACTCACTACCAGGTACTCTTTATTCTACATATAAACCACCTGAACCCTTGGATTAAATTTCAGCCTGGAACTCACTCCCTGGTATCGGTTATTCGATATATAAACCACCTGAACCCCTCGATTAGATTCCAGTCTGTAATACTCTCCCAGGTATCCATTATTCTACATATTAACCACCTGAACCCCTCGATGAGATTCCAGCCTGTAACTCACTCCCAGGTATCCATTATTCTATATATAACCACCTAAACCCCTCGATGAGATTCCAGCCTGTAACTCACTCCCAGGTATCCATTATTCTATATATAACCACCTGAACCCCTCGATGAGATTCCAGCCTGTAACTCACTCCCAGGTATCCATTATTCTTCATATATACCACCTGAACCCCTCGATTAGATTCCAGTCTATAACTCACTCCCAGGTACCCATTATTCAAAGTATAAACCACCTGAACCCCTCGATTAGATTCCAGCCTGTACCTCACTCCCGGGTATCCATTATTCTATATATAAACCACCTGAACCACTCGATTAGGTTGCAGTCTGTAACTCACTCCCATGTGTCCATTATTCTATGTATAAACCACCTGAACCCATCGATTAGATTCCAGTCTGTAACTCACTCCCAGGTATCCATTAATCTATATTTAAACCAACTGAACTCCTCGATTAGATTCCAGCCTGGAACTCACTCCCATGTATCCATTATTCGACATATAAACCACCTGACCCCTTTGATTAGATTCCAGTCTGTAACTCACTCCCAGGTATCCATTATTCTATATATAAACCACCTGAACCCCTGGATAAGATTCCAGTCTGTAACTCACTCCCAGGTATCCATTATTCTATATAGAAACCACCTGAACAACTGGATTAAATTCCAGTCTGTAACTCACTCCCAGGTTTATATTATTCCATATATAAACCACCTGAACCCCTCGATTAGATTCCAGTCTGTAACTCACTCCCAGGTATCCATTATTCTATATACAAACCACCTGGACCTCTCGATTAGATTCCAGTCTGTAACTCACTCCCAGGTATCCATTATTCTATATACAAATCACCTGGACCTCTCGATTAGATTCCAGTCTGTAACTCACTCCCAGGTATCCATTATTCTATATACAAACCACCTGAACCCCTCGATTAGATTCCAATCTGTAACTCACTCCCGGGTATCCATTATTCTATATATAAACCAACCGAACCCCTCGATTAGATTCCAGCCTGTAACTCACTCACGGGTATCCATTATTCTATATACAAACCACCTGGACCTCTCGATTAGATTCCAGCCTGTAACTCACTACCAGGTTTCCATTATTCTATATATAAACCACCTGATCCCCTCGATTAGATTCCAGTCTGAAACTCACTCCCAGGTATCCATTATTCGATATATAAACCACCTGAACCCCTTGATTAGATTCCAGTCTGTAACTCACTCCCAGGTATCCATTATTCTATATATAAACCACCTGAACCCCTGGATTAGATTCCAGTCTGTAACTCACTCCCAGGTATCCATTATTCTATAGAAAAGCCATCTGATCCCCTTGATTAGATTCCAGCCTGGAATTCACTCCCGGGTATCCATTATTCTATATATAAACCAACCGAATCCCTCGATTAGATTCCAGCCTATAACTCACTCCCAGGTATCCATTATTCTATATATAAACCACCTGAACCCCTCGATTAGATTCCAGCCTGTAACTCACTCCCAGGTATCCATTATTCTATATATAAACCACCTGAACCCCTCGATTAGATTCCAGCCTGCAACTCACTCCCAGGTATCCATTATTCGATATATAAACCACCTGAACCCCTTGATTAGATTCCAGTCTGTAACTCACTCCCAGGTATCCATTATTCTATATATAAACCACCTGAACCACTGGATTAAATTCCAGTCTGTAACTCACTCCCAGGTTTATATTATTCCATATATAAACCACCTGAACCCCTCGATTACATTCCAGTCTGTAACTCACTCCCAGGTATCCATTATTCTATTTCTAAACCACCTGAACCCCTCGATTAGATTCCAGTCTGTAACTCACTCCCAGGTATCCATTATTCTTCATATATACCACCTGAACCCCTCGATTAGATTCCAGTCTATAACTCACTCCCAGGTACCCATTATTCAATGTATAAACCTCCTGAACCCCTCGATTAGATTCCAGCCTGTACCTCACTCCCGGGTATCCATTATTCTATATATAAACCACCTGAACCCATCGATTCGATTCAAGTCTGTAACTCACTCCCAGGTATCGATTATTCGATATATAAACCACCTGAACCCCACGATTAGATTCCAGTCTGTAACACTCTCCCAGGTATCCATTATTCTATATATTAACCACCTGAACCCCTCGATGAGATTCCAGCCTGTAACTCACTCCCAGGTATCCATTATTCTATATATAACCACCTAAACCTCTCGATGAGATTCCAGCCTGTAACTCACTCCCAGGTATCCATTATTCTATATATAACCACCTGAACCCCTCGATGAAATTCCAGTCTGTAACTCACTCCCAGGTATCCATTATTCTTCATATATACCACCTGAACCCCTCGATTAGATTCCAGTCTGTAACTCACTCCCAGGTATCCATTATTCTTCATATATACCACCTGAACCCCTCGATTAGATTCCAGTCTATAACTCACTCCCAGGTACCCATTATTCAATGTATAAACCTCCTGAACCCCTCGATTAGATTCCAGCCTGTTCCTCACTCCCGGGTATCCATTATTCTATATATAAACCACCTGAACCCATCGATTCGATTCAAGTCTGTAACTCACTCCCAGGTATCGATTATTCGATATATAAACCACCTGAACCCCTCGATTAGATTCCAGTCTGTAACACTCTCCCAGGTATCCATTATTCTATATATTAACCACCTGAACCCCTCGATGAGATTCCAGCCTGTAACTCACTCCGAGGTATCCATTATTCTATATATAACCACCGAAACCTCTCGATGAGATTCCAGCCTGTAACTCACTCCCAGGTATCCATTATTCTATATATAACCACCTGAACCCCTCGATGAAATTCCAGTCTGTAACTCACTCCCAGGTATCCATTATTCTTCATATATACCACCTGAACCCCTCGATTATATTCCAGTCTATAACTCACTCCCAGGTATCCGTTATTCGATATAGAAACCACCTGAACCCCTTGATTAGATTCCAGTCTGTACTCACTACCAGGTACTCTTTATTCTACATATAAACCACCTGAACCCTTGGATTAAATTTCAGCCTGGAACTCACTCCCTGGTATCGGTTATTCGATATATAAACCACCTGAACCCCTCGATTAGATTCCAGTCTGTAATACTCTCCCAGGTATCCATTATTCTACATATTAACCACCTGAACCCCTCGATGAGATTCCAGCCTGTAACTCACTCCCAGGTATCCATTATTCTATATATAACCACCTAAACCCCTCGATGAGATTCCAGCCTGTAACTCACTCCCAGGTATCCATTATTCTATATATAACCACCTGAACCCCTCGATGAGATTCCAGCCTGTAACTCACTCCCAGGTATCCATTATTCTTCATATATACCACCTGAACCCCTTGATTAGATTCCAGTCTATAACTCACTCCCAGGTACCCATTATTCAATGTATAAACCACCTGAACCCCTCGATTAGATTCCAGCCTGTACCTCACTCCCGGGTATCCATTATTCTATATATAAACCACCTGAACCACTCGATTAGGTTGCAGTCTGTAACTCAATCCCATGTGTCCATTATTCTATGTATAAACCACCTGAACCCATCGATTAGATTCCAGTCTGTAACTCACTCCCAGGTATCCATTAATCTATATTTAAACCAACTGAACTCCTCGATTACATAGAAACATAGAAACATAGAAACATAGAAAATAGGTGCAGGAGTAGGCCATTCGGCCCTTCTAGCCTGCACCGCCATTCAATGAGTTCATGGCTGAACATTCAACTTCAGTACCCCATTCCTGCTTTCTCGCCATACCCCTTGATCCCCCTAGCAGTAAGGACCTCATCTAACTCCTTTTTGAATATATTTAGTGAATTGGCCTCAACAACTTTCTGTGGTAGAGAATTCCACAGGTTCACCACTCTCTGGGTGAAGAAGTTCCTCCGCATCTCGGTCCTAAATGGCTTACCCCTTATCCTTAGACTGTGACCCCTGGTTCTGGACTTCCCCAACATTGGGAACATTCTTCCTGCATCTAACCTGTCTAACCCCGTCAGAATTTTATATGTTTCTATGAGGTCCCCTCTCATTCTTCTGAACTCCAGTGAATACAAGCCCAGTTGATCCAGTCTTTCTTGATAGGTCAGTCCCGCCATCCCGGGAATCAGTCTGGTGAACCTTCGCTGCACTCCCTCAATAGCAAGAATGTCCTTCCTCAGGTTAGGAGACCAAAACTGTACACAATACTCCAGGTGTGGCCTCACCAATGCCCTGTACAACTGTAGCAACACCTCCCTGCCCCTGTACTCAAATCCCCTTGCTATAAAGGACAACATGCCATTTGCTTTCTTAACCGCCTGCTGCACCTGCATGCCAACCTTCAATGACTGATGTACCATGACACCCAGGTCTCTTTGCACCTCCCCTTTTCCTAACCCCTCGATTAGATTCCAGCCTGTACCTCACTCCCGGGTATCCATTATTCTATATATAAACCACCTGAACCACTCGATTAGGTTGCAGTCTGTAACTCACTCCCATGTGTCCATTATTCTATGTATAAACCACCTGAACCCCTCGATTAGATTCCAATCTGTAACTCACTCCCGGGTATCCATTATTCTATATATAAACCAACCGAACCCCTCGATTAGATTCCAGCCTGTAACTCACTCACGGGTATCCATTATTCTATATACAAACCACCTGGACCTCTCGATTAGATTCCAGCCTGTAACTCACTACCAGGTTTCCATTATTCTATATATAAACCACCTGATCCCCTCGATTAGATTCCAGTCTGAAACTCACTCCCAGGTATCCATTATTCGATATATAAACCACCTGAACCCCTTGATTAGATTCCAGTCTGTAACTCACTCCCAGGTATCCATTATTCTATATATAAACCACCTGAACCCCTGGATTAGATTCCAGTCTGTAACTCACTCCCAGGTATCCATTATTCTATATATAAGCCATCTGATCCCCTTGATTAGATTCCAGCCTGTAATTCACTCCCGGGTATCCATTATTCTATATATAAACCAACCGAATCCCTCGATTAGATTCCAGCCTATAACTCACTCCCAGGTATCCATTATTCTATATATAAACCACCTGAACCCCTCGATTAGATTCCAGCCTGTAACTCACTCCCAGGTATCCATTATTCTATATATAAACCACCTGAACCCCTCGATTAAATTCCAGCCTGTAACTCACTCCCAGGTATCCATTATTCTATATATAAACCACCTGAACCCCTCGATTAGATTCCAGCCTGCAACTCACTCCCAGATATCCATTATTCGATATATAAACCACCTGAACCCCTTGATTAGATTCCAGTCTGTAACTCACTCCCAGGTATCCATTATTCTATATATAAACCACCTGAACCACTGGATTAAATTCCAGTCTGTAACTCACTCCCAGGTTTATATTATTCCATATATAAACCACCTGAACCCCTCGATTACATTCCAGTCTGTAACTCACTCCCAGGTATCCATTATTCTATTTCTAAACCATCTGAACCCCTCGATTAGATTCCAGTCTGTAACTCACTCCCAGGTATCCATTATTCTTCATACGTACCACCTGAACCCCTCGATTAGATTCCAGTCTATAACTCACTCCCAGGTACCCATTATTCAATGTATAAACCACTTGAACCCCTCGATTAGATTCCAGCCTGTACCTCACTCCCGGGTATCCATTATTCTATATATAAACCACCTGAACCCCTCGATTAGATTCCAGTCTGTAACTCACTCCCAGGTATCGGTTATTCGATATATAAACCACCTGAACCCCTCGATTAGATTCCAGTCTGTAACACTCTCCCAGGTATCCATTATTCTATATATTAACCACCTGAACCCCTCGATTAAATTCCAGTCTGTAACTCACTCCCAGGTATCCATTATTCTCTATATAAACCACCTGAACTCCTCGATTAGATTCCAGCCTGGAAATCACTCCCAGGTATCCATTATTCTATATATAAACCACCTGAACCCCTCGATTAGATTCCAGTCTGTAACTCACTCCCCGGTATCCATTATTCTTCATATATACCACCTGAACCCCTCGATTAGATTCCAGTCTGTAACTCACTCCCAGGTATCCATTATTCTTCATATATACCACCTGAACCCCTCGATTAGATTCCAGTCTATAACTCACTCCCAGGTACCCATTATTCAATGTATAAACCTCCTGAACCCCTCGATTAGATTCCAGCCTGTACCTCACTCCCGGGTATCCATTATTCTATATATAAACCACCTGAACCCATCGATTCGATTCAAGTCTGTAACTCACTCCCAAGTATCGATTATTCTATATCTAAACCAGCTGAACCCCTCGATTATATTCCAGTCTATAACTCACTCCCAGATATCCGTTATTCGATATAGAAACCACCTGAAGCCCTTGATTAGATTCCAGTCTGTACTCACTACCAGTTACTCTTTATTCTACATATAAACCACCTGAACCCTTGGATTAAATTTCAGCCTGGAACTCACTCCCTGGTATCGGTTATTCGATATATAAACCACCTGAACCCCTCGATTAGATTCCAGTCTGTAACACTCTCCCAGGTATCCATTATTCTATATATTAACCACCTGAACCCCTCGATGAGATTCCAGCCTGTAACTCACTCCGAGGTATCCATTATTCTATATATAACCACCTAAATCCCTCGATGAGATTCCAGCCTGTAACTCACTCCCAGGTATCCATTATTCTTCATATATACCACCTGAACCCCTCGATTATATTCCAGTCTATAACTCACTCCCAGGTATCCATTATTCGATATAGAAACCACCTGAACCCTTTGATTAGATTCCAGTCTGTACTCACTACCAGGTACTCTTTATTCTACATATAAACCACCTGAACCCTTGGATTAAATTTCAGCCTGGAACTCACTCCCTGGTATCGGTTATTCGATATATAAACCACCTGAACCCCTCGATTAGATTCCAGTCTGTAATACTCTCCCAGGTATCCATTATTCTACATATTAACCACCTGAACCCCTCGATGAGATTCCAGCCTGTAACTCACTCCCAGGTATCCATTATTCTATATATAACCACCTAAACCCCTCGATGAGATTCCAGCCTGTAACTCACTCCCAGGTATCCATTATTCTATATATAACCACCTGAACCCCTCGATGAGATTCCAGCCTGTAACTCACTCCCAGGTATCCATTATTCTTCATATATACCACCTGAACCCCTCGATTAGATTCCAGTCTATAACTCACTCCCAGGTACCCATTATTCAAAGTATAAACCACCTGAACCCCTCGATTAGATTCCAGCCTGTACCTCACTCCCGGGTATCCATTATTCTATATATAAACCACCTGAACCACTCGATTAGGTTGCAGTCTGTAACTCACTCCCATGTGTCCATTATTCTATGTATAAACCACCTGAACCCATCGATTAGATTCCAGTCTGTAACTCACTCCCAGGTATCCATTAATCTATATTTAAACCAACTGAACTCCTCGATTAGATTCCAGCCTGGAACTCACTCCCATGTATCCATTATTCGACATATAAACCACCTGACCCCTTTGATTAGATTCCAGTCTGTAACTCACTCCCAGGTATCCATTATTCTATATATAAACCACCTGAACCCCTGGATAAGATTCCAGTCTGTAACTCACTCCCAGGTATCCATTATTCTATATAGAAACCACCTGAACAACTGGATTAAATTCCAGTCTGTAACTCACTCCCAGGTTTATATTATTCCATATATAAACCACCTGAACCCCTCGATTAGATTCCAGTCTGTAACTCACTCCCAGGTATCCATTATTCTATATACAAACCACCTGGACCTCTCGATTAGATTCCAGTCTGTAACTCACTCCCAGGTATCCATTATTCTATATACAAATCACCTGGACCTCTCGATTAGATTCCAGTCTGTAACTCACTCCCAGGTATCCATTATTCTATATACAAACCACCTGAACCCCTCGATTAGATTCCAATCTGTAACTCACTCCCGGGTATCCATTATTCTATATATAAACCAACCGAACCCCTCGATTAGATTCCAGCCTGTAACTCACTCACGGGTATCCATTATTCTATATACAAACCACCTGGACCTCTCGATTAGATTCCAGCCTGTAACTCACTACCAGGTTTCCATTATTCTATATATAAACCACCTGATCCCCTCGATTAGATTCCAGTCTGAAACTCACTCCCAGGTATCCATTATTCGATATATAAACCACCTGAACCCCTTGATTAGATTCCAGTCTGTAACTCACTCCCAGGTATCCATTATTCTATATATAAACCACCTGAACCCCTGGATTAGATTCCAGTCTGTAACTCACTCCCAGGTATCCATTATTCTATAGAAAAGCCATCTGATCCCCTTGATTAGATTCCAGCCTGGAATTCACTCCCGGGTATCCATTATTCTATATATAAACCAACCGAATCCCTCGATTAGATTCCAGCCTATAACTCACTCCCAGGTATCCATTATTCTATATATAAACCACCTGAACCCCTCGATTAGATTCCAGCCTGTAACTCACTCCCAGGTATCCATTATTCTATATATAAACCACCTGAACCCCTCGATTAGATTCCAGCCTGCAACTCACTCCCAGGTATCCATTATTCGATATATAAACCACCTGAACCCCTTGATTAGATTCCAGTCTGTAACTCACTCCCAGGTATCCATTATTCTATATATAAACCACCTGAACCACTGGATTAAATTCCAGTCTGTAACTCACTCCCAGGTTTATATTATTCCATATATAAACCACCTGAACCCCTCGATTACATTCCAGTCTGTAACTCACTCCCAGGTATCCATTATTCTATTTCTAAACCACCTGAACCCCTCGATTAGATTCCAGTCTGTAACTCACTCCCAGGTATCCATTATTCTTCATATATACCACCTGAACCCCTCGATTAGATTCCAGTCTATAACTCACTCCCAGGTACCCATTATTCAATGTATAAACCTCCTGAACCCCTCGATTAGATTCCAGCCTGTACCTCACTCCCGGGTATCCATTATTCTATATATAAACCACCTGAACCCATCGATTCGATTCAAGTCTGTAACTCACTCCCAGGTATCGATTATTCGATATATAAACCACCTGAACCCCACGATTAGATTCCAGTCTGTAACACTCTCCCAGGTATCCATTATTCTATATATTAACCACCTGAACCCCTCGATGAGATTCCAGCCTGTAACTCACTCCCAGGTATCCATTATTCTATATATAACCACCTAAACCTCTCGATGAGATTCCAGCCTGTAACTCACTCCCAGGTATCCATTATTCTATATATAACCACCTGAACCCCTCGATGAAATTCCAGTCTGTAACTCACTCCCAGGTATCCATTATTCTTCATATATACCACCTGAACCCCTCGATTAGATTCCAGTCTGTAACTCACTCCCAGGTATCCATTATTCTTCATATATACCACCTGAACCCCTCGATTAGATTCCAGTCTATAACTCACTCCCAGGTACCCATTATTCAATGTATAAACCTCCTGAACCCCTCGATTAGATTCCAGCCTGTTCCTCACTCCCGGGTATCCATTATTCTATATATAAACCACCTGAACCCATCGATTCGATTCAAGTCTGTAACTCACTCCCAGGTATCGATTATTCGATATATAAACCACCTGAACCCCTCGATTAGATTCCAGTCTGTAACACTCTCCCAGGTATCCATTATTCTATATATTAACCACCTGAACCCCTCGATGAGATTCCAGCCTGTAACTCACTCCGAGGTATCCATTATTCTATATATAACCACCGAAACCTCTCGATGAGATTCCAGCCTGTAACTCACTCCCAGGTATCCATTATTCTATATATAACCACCTGAACCCCTCGATGAAATTCCAGTCTGTAACTCACTCCCAGGTATCCATTATTCTTCATATATACCACCTGAACCCCTCGATTATATTCCAGTCTATAACTCACTCCCAGGTATCCGTTATTCGATATAGAAACCACCTGAACCCCTTGATTAGATTCCAGTCTGTACTCACTACCAGGTACTCTTTATTCTACATATAAACCACCTGAACCCTTGGATTAAATTTCAGCCTGGAACTCACTCCCTGGTATCGGTTATTCGATATATAAACCACCTGAACCCCTCGATTAGATTCCAGTCTGTAATACTCTCCCAGGTATCCATTATTCTACATATTAACCACCTGAACCCCTCGATGAGATTCCAGCCTGTAACTCACTCCCAGGTATCCATTATTCTATATATAACCACCTAAACCCCTCGATGAGATTCCAGCCTGTAACTCACTCCCAGGTATCCATTATTCTATATATAACCACCTGAACCCCTCGATGAGATTCCAGCCTGTAACTCACTCCCAGGTATCCATTATTCTTCATATATACCACCTGAACCCCTTGATTAGATTCCAGTCTATAACTCACTCCCAGGTACCCATTATTCAATGTATAAACCACCTGAACCCCTCGATAGATTCCAGCCTGTACCTCACTCCCGGGTATCCATTATTCTATATATAAACCACCTGAACACTCGATTAGGTTTGCAGTCTGTAACTCAATCCCATGTGTCCATTATTCTATGTATAAACCACCTGACCCATCGATTAGATTCCAGTCTGTAACTCACTCCCAGGTATCCATTAATCTATATTTAAACCAACTGAACTCCTCGATTACATAGAAACATAGAAACATAGAAACATAGAAAAATAGGTGCAGGAGTAGGCCATTCGGGCCCTTCTAGCCTGCACCGCCATTCAATGAGTTCATGCTGAACATCCAACTTCAGTACCCCATTCCTGCTTTCTCGCCATACCCCTTGATCCCCCTAGCAGTAAGGACCTCATCTAACTCCTTTTGAATATATTTAGTGAATTGGCCTCAACAACTTTCTGTGGTAGAGAATTCCACAGGTTCACCACTCTCTGGGTGAAGAAGTTCCTCCGCATCTCGGTCCTAAATGGCTTACCCCTTATCCTTAGACTGTGACCCCTGGTTCTGGACTTCCCCAACATTGGGAACATTCTTCCTGCATCTAACCTGTCTAACCCCGTCAGAAATTTTATATGTTTCTCATGAGGTCCCTCTCATTCTTCTGAACTCCAGTGAATACAAGCCCAGTTGATCCAGTCTTTCTTGATAGGTCAGTCCCGCCATCCCGGGAATCAGTCTGGTGAACCTTCGCTGCACTCCCTCAATAGCAAGAATGTCCTTCCTCAGGTTAGGAGACAAAACTGTACACAATACTCCAGGTGTGGCCTCACCAATGCCCCTGTACAACTGTAGCACACCTCCCTGCCCCTGTACTCAAATCCCATTGCTATAAAGGACAACATGCCATTTGCTTTCTTAACCGCCTGCTGCACCTGCATGCCAACCTTCAATGACTGATGTACCATGACACCAGGTCTCTTTGCACCTCCCCTTTTCCTAACCCCTCGATTAGATTCCAGCCTGTACCTCACTCCGGGTATCCATTATTCTATATATAAACCACCTGAACCACTCGATTAGGTTGCAGTCTGTAACTCACTCCCATGTGTCCATTATTCTATGTATAAAACCACCTGAACTCCTCGATTAGATTCCAATCTGTAACTCACTCCCGGGTATCCATTATTCTATATATAAACCAACCGAACCCCTCGATTAGATTCCAGCCTGTAACTCACTCACGGGTATCCATTATTTTTATATACAAACCACCTGGACCTCTCGATTAGATTCCAGCCTGTAACTCACTACCAGGTTTCCATTATTCTATATATAAACCACCTGATCCCCCTCGATTAGATTCCAGTCTGAAACTCACTCCCAGGTATCCATTATTCGATATATAACCACCTGAACCCCTTGATTAGATTCCAGTCTGTAACTCACTCCCAGGTATCCATTATTCTATATATAAACCACCTGAACCCCTGGATTAGATTCCAGTCTGTAACTCACTCCCAGGTATCCATTATTCTATATATAAGCCATCTGATCCCCTTGATTAGATTCCAGCCTGTAATTCACTCCCGGGTATCCATTATTCTATATATAAACCAACCGAATCCCTCGATTAGATTCCAGCTATAACTCACTCCCAGGTATCCATTATTCTATATATAAACCACCTGAACCCCTCGATTAGATTCCAGCCTGTAACCTCACTCCCAGGTATCCATTATTCTATATATAACCACTGAACCCCTCGATTAAATTCCAGCCTGTAAACTCACTCCCAGGTATCCATTATTCTATATATAAACCACCTGAACCCCTCGATTAGATTCCAGCCTGCAACTCACTCCCAGATATCCCATTATTCGATATATAAACCACCTGAACCCCTTGATTAGATTCCAGTCTGTAACTCACTCCCAGGTATCCATTATTCTATATATAAACCACCTGAACCACTGGATTAAATTCCAGTCTGTAACTCACTCCCAGGTTTATATTATTCCATATATAAACCACCTGAACCCCTCGATTACATTCCAGTCTGTAACTCACTCCCAGGTATCCATTATTCTATTTCTAAACCTTCTGAACCCCTCGATTAGATTCCAGTCTGTAACTCACTCCCAGGTATCCATTATTCTTCATACGTACCACCTGAACCCCTCGATTAGATTCCAGTCTATAACTCACTCCCAGGTACCCATTATTCAATGTATAAACCACTTGAACCCCTCGATTAGATTCCAGCCTGTACCTCACTCCCGGGTATCCATTATTCTATATATAAACCACCTGAACCCCTCGATTAGATTCCAGTCTGTAACTCACTCCCAGGTATCGGTTATTCGATATATAAACCACCTGAACCCCTCGATTAGATTCCAGTTCTGTACACTCTCCCAGGTATCCATTATTCTATATATTAACCACCTGAACCCCTCGATTAAATTCCAGTCTGTAACTCACTCCAGGTATCCATTATTCTCTATATAAACCACCTGAACTCCTCGATTAGATTCCAGCCTGGAAATCACTCCCAGGTATCCATTATTCTATATATAAACCACCTGAACCCCTCGATTAGATTCCAGTCTGTAACTCACTCCCCGGTATCCATTATTCTTCATATATACCACCTGAACCCCTCGATTAGATTCCAGTCTGTAACTCACTCCCAGGTATCCATTATTCTTCATATATACCACCTGAACCCTCGATTAGATTCCAGTCTATAACTCACTCCCAGGTACCATTATTCAATGTATAAACATCTGAACCCCTCGATTAGATTCCAGCCTGTACCTCACTCCCGGGTATCCATTATTCTATATATAAACCACCTGAACCCATCGATTCGATTCAAGTCTGTAACTCACTCCAAGTATCGATTATTCTATATCTAAACAGCTGAACCCCTCGATTATATTCCAGTCTATAACTCACTCCCAGATATCCGTTATTCGATATAGAAACCACATGAAGCCTTGATTAGATTCCAGTCTGTACTCACTACCAGGTTACTCTTTATTCTACATATAAACCACCTGAACCCTTGGATTAAATTTCAGCCTGGAACTCACTCCCTGGTATCGGTTATTCGATATATAAACCACCTGAACCCCTCGATTAGATTCCAGTCTGTAACACTCTCCCAGGTATCCATTATTCTATATATTAACCACCTGAACCCTCGATGAGATTCCAGCCTGTAACTCACTCCGAGGTATCCATTATTCTATATATAACCACCTAAATCCCTCGATGAGATTCCAGCCTGTAACTCACTCCCAGGTATCCATTATTCTTCATTATACCACCTGAACCCCTCGATTATATTCCAGTCTATAACTCACTCCCAGGTATCCATTATTCGATATAGAAACCACCTGAACCCTTTGATTAGATTCCAGTCTGTACTCACTACCAGGTACTCTTTATTCTACATATAAACCACCTGAACCCTTGGATTAAATTTCAGCCTGGAACTCACTCCCTGGTATCGGTTATTCGATATATAAACCACCTGAACCCCTCGATTAGATTCCAGTCTGTAATACTCTCCCAGGTATCCATTATTCTACATATTAACCACCTGAACCCCTCGATGAGATTCAGCCTGTAACTCACTCCCAGGTATCCATTATTCTATATATAACCACCTAAACCCCTCGATGAGATTCCAGCCTGTAACTCTACTCCAGGTATCCATTATTCTATATATAACCACCTGAACCCCTCGATGAGATTCCAGCCTGTAACTCACTCCCAGGTATCCATTATTCTTCATATATACCACCTGAACCCTCGATTAGATTCCAGTCTATAACTCACTCCCAGGTACCCATTATTCAAAGTATAAACCACCTGAACCCCTCGATAGATTCCAGCCTGTACCTCACTCCCGGGTATCCATTATTCTATATATAACCACCTGAACCACTCGATTAGGTTGCAGTCTGTAACTCACTCCCATGTGTCCATCTAATCTATGTATAAACCACCTGAACCCATGATTAGATTCCAGCTGTAACTCACTCCCAGGTATCCATTAATCTATATTTAAACCAACTGAACTCCTCGATTAGATTCCAGCCTGGAACTCACTCCCATGTATCCATTATTCGACATATAAACCACCTGACCCCTTTGATTAGATTCCAGTCTGTAACTCACTCCCAGGTATCCATTATTCTATATATAAAACCACCTGAACCCCTGGATAAGATTCCAGTCTGTAACTCACTCCCAGGTATCCATTATTCTATATAGAACCACCTGAACAACTGGATTAAATTCCAGTCTGTAACTCACTCCCAGGTTTATATTATTCCAATATAAACCCACCTGAACCCTCGATTAGATTCCAGTCTGTAATCACTCCAGGTATCCATTATTCAATATACAAACACCTGGACCTCTCGTTTATTAGATT